>NW_026733168.1:0-106964 GCF_028476545.2 Physella acuta
GTGTGATTGTTAAATTAGTTTATTTAGTTTAATCAGTTATTGCTAGTACATGATTGTTCCAGTTATTCATTCATTGATTGTGGGCAAATTATTATTGTTATGACTTTTCAGTCACTGATTGTTAGCACTAGATATGTGTTATGGATGTTCGTTCAATGATTGTAAGCACTTAATTGTTAGGGTAATTCATTCATTGAATGTTGGCATTCCTCTCGCTCCCAGCAACAATCATCAGACGACATCTCGTGTCTACTGTCAGACGACAACATTCTACCCTCCATCACCCCGCAACATTTGAGCACGTTCATTCATCTTAGTGGGAGTCACGTGGAGTATATAGGAGGGGGGTGAGGAAAGAGGAGGGGGGTGGGTTACAGACGGGTGGGGTAAGTACAGATAGAGGTGGTGGTGTGTGTGTTTAGTTTGTGTGGTGGTGTGTGTGTAGTTTGTGTGGTGGTGGTGTGTGTGTAGTTTGTGTGGTGGTGTGTGTGTAGTTTGTGTGGTGGTGTGTGTGTAGTTTGTGTGGTGGTGTGTGTGTAGTTTGTTGTGTGGTGGTGTGTGTGTAGGTTTGTGTGGGGTGGGTGTGTGTGTAGTTTGTGTGGTGGTGTGTGTGTAGTTTGTGTGGTGGTGTGTGTGTAGTTTGTGTGGTGGTGTGTGTGTTTTAGTTTGTGTGGTGTGTGTGTAGTTTGTGTGGTGGTGTGTGTGTAGTTTGTGTGGTGGTGTGTGTGTGTAGTTTGTTTGGTGGTGTGTGTGTAGTTTGTGTGGTGGGTGTGTGTGTAGTTTGTGTGGTGGTGTGTGTGTGTGTAGTTTGTATGGTATGTGTGTAACTTGTGGTGCGTGTGTGTGTGTGTGTGTGTGTAGTTTGTACGTATGCACTTGTTTTCCACCTATCAGTTTCACAGCACGTCTATTAATAGTTTTTTTTCTTTACGACTGTTGACGTCACTTCCGAGATTAACCACGTACTCACACAACCGTCTTAACCTACTACACATATGCGCGCTAGTCCCCCACCACACGTGCTACTGTTAATATTAAAAAAACACGTCTGTATATCCGAAGTTGAGATCCGAGGTTTAGCCTAACTACACTGGAAATGTATGACCTTGACCTTGTATATTTCCTCCCGGCCTCTGCTCTTACCCAACACGACACCCCACTCCCTCTTCCTCCCCTCCCCCCCCCCCTCACCTCTCCCACCCCCCTCCTCTCAATCTCCCCGTCAATGCCAATTATCCTGCCCTAACGATGTCCAGTGCCGCATTCCTAGAAACCCTCCGCGCGTGCGTGTGTGTGTGTGTGTGCTGTGTGTGTGTGTGTAAGTGAGAGAGACGGTGTGCAGGGGGTGAAGGGGCGGTTGGCAAGGGTGAGCACTTATGTCGATGGTAATATCGTAAGCCTCAGACGTCAAGTAGGTCAGCCAGAGAGATGATGTAACAACGATACCCGCCCCTGCTTCCATTAGCCCGACGTTTCGATCTTATTAATCTGTGGGTAAACCATCAAGTCATGAAACTGTTTAGATTATTCGGCGGTACGTTGTTTGTGTTTGTTGTAAGGTGAGCTGTTTTAAGGTGAGCTGTTTTAAGGTGAGCTGTTTTAAGTTGCGGTCGGGTTAAACGCATTGGTCAGGTTTTGGGTCAGGTTATACAAGAGATGAATGCACTGAATTTAATACATCGTTACGTTTCAGCAAGTAAACCTAGATCTAGCCAGGTTTGTATACAGAATGAGGATATATATATATATATATATATATATATATATATATATATATATATATATATATATACGTTTTTTATTTGTTTTGTTTTTTAATTAAAACGTGTTAATGACCTAATCTAGTTTGTAAGAAGCATATTTGTAACTATGTTTCAGTGTAAATTTGTCATTATGATCTACTTTTCATCTTGCCTAATCTCTAATCTTGTGTTTACAATTAAAGTCTTGATTAAATAACTAAAACCTAAGTAAGACTATATTTCCCCATACCACACCTTACACACGAAGCTAACAGTAGATGTTGTTTTTTTTACTGAATAGTGTCGTCTTCGGCGTAGGTCAAGTGATCTACGTCTATTTGAGTATCGCACAGAAACGAATCGAGAATCCAATTTGCCAGCCAATTCCGCTTGCCCCACCCTCTTCCTCTTCCTCTGCCCCTTCCCCCCCCCCCCAGCCCTGTGTCAACACTAAAGTCTGCCATCAAGACTGGTCAATAACACCAACTAGTCCTTAAGACATGGGGCTCTCCTAATCTACCCATTACGCTATACTAAGCGCTTCTTCCTGCATTTCGTTTTGGGAGGTGGTGGGGTGGGGAATAGAGTGAGGGAGGGGGTGGGGTGGGGTATAGAGTGAAGGTGGGTGTGGGGTGGGGTATAGAGTGAAGGAGATGGTGGTGTGGGGTATAGAGTGAGGGAGGGGGTGGGGTGGGGTATAGAGTGAGGGTGGGTGTGGGGTGGGGTATAGAGTGAAGGAGATGGTGGTGTGGGGTATAGAGTGAGGGAGGGGGTGGGGTGGGGTATAGAGTGAGGGTGGGTGTGGGGTGGGGTATAGAGTGAAGGAGATGGTGGTGTGGGGTATAGAGTGAGGGAGGGGTGGGGTGGGGTATAGAGTGAGGGTGGGTGTGGGGTGGGGTATAGAGTGAAGGAGATGGTTGTGTGGGGTATAGAGTAAGGGAGGTGGTGGGGAGGGGTATAGAGTGAGGGAGGTGGTGGGGTGGGGTATAGAGTGAGGGATAAGGTGGGATGGGGTATAGAGTGAGGGAGGTGGTGGGGAGGGGTATAGAGTGAGGGAGGTGGTGGGGTGGGGTATAGAGTGAGAGAGGTGGTGGGGTGGGGTATAGAGTGAGGGAGGTGGTGTGATGTGGTATAGAGTGAGGAGGTGTGGTATAAAGTGAGGGAGGTGGTGGGGTGGGGGTGTAGAGTGTGGGCGATGGAGGGGTATAAAGTGAGGAGTGGGGTGGGCCTATACAGTGAGATGTTTGAGTGGACCCCACACTATGCGAAGATCATTAAAATCTCAAAAAATGTGCAGTTTTTTTTTATCTGACAAATCTATTTTTGTTCTTATTAGAGCTAGGGTTTCCTGTTTCTGTAGGTGATGTAATTTCTAGAATCGCAGAATTTGTGAGATTGTAGATTGGCTAGGATTAGGAAATGTGGATTGTCTAGGATTAGGAAATGTGGATTGTCTAGGATTAGGAAATGTTGATTGTCTAGGATTAGGAAATGAGGATTATCTAAGATTAGGAAATATTTACTGTTCAGCGAGCAAGGATTGGGATTATCATATGGATTGGATAACACAACGCACTGGATTGGAGAAAGCTAAGAATAATATTACAAACAAAATTACAGAAGGCCTATAACTACATTACATCTAGAAGTAGCTTACAGACGGCCTAGGATTACACACATTACGAATCAATTGCTGGTTACCAACCTATGCCGAAAGATTATTAGACATACATCAGAAGTAAAACCGATTAGTTTAGTATTAGAATCCCTTAGCGAGTTGTGTAGGGGAAATAATCAATTGGGTTTACGACAGTTGATATAATTCAAACCATTATAAATTGCTCTTTTCTAAATTAGGGTTGCTTTTATTGCACTGAAAAGTTATTAACCTTTCAAATACATTTCATTTCGGTGAGTGTTTCGGGAAGGATTGACGTGGTAGAATAACCTCGGGGGGGGGGGGGGGTGGGGGAGTAATATAAATGACAGAACGAGGAAGGCAGAAGAAAAATCTCAAGACAGAAATGTCAGGAATGTTGTCAGCAGTTGGGTGGGCGAAGGTTGGGGGGGGGGGGGGGGATTTACAACATAGGGATAGATGTAGAGAGGAGTATGGATATATGAGGGTAGGTGTGGAGGGGTGGAGGTGTATTGAAGGGAAAGGGGAGTATATGAAACACGGTGAAGGAAGCATGGCAAATAGATGCCATTACGTTTTTTGTGGGTTTTTTTTTTAGCTGCCGGCCTGTAGCCGTGCGACTCCGTGACGTCAACTTCCAGCAATGGCACCTTACTCACTAGGAGACGGTGTAGCTGTAGGTACTCACCACGGCATGAACTAGTGCGTTAGAGCTTGTTGTTCTCTAAATATAGGCTTTATAAAGCTGGACTTCCGGTTTACAGATCACAGAAAATAAATTTCCAGATACAAATACCACAGCACAGATACAAATAGTACAGAAAATATAAAAAACCACAGAAGATAATTAGACATAAAGACTAAAAATAACCACAGATAAAAAGACCACAGATAAAAAGACCACAGATTAAAAGACCACAGATAAAAAGACCACAGAAGACCACAGATAAAAAGACCACAGATAAAAAGACCACAGATAAAAAGACCACAGATTAAAAAGACCACAGATTAAAAAGACCACATATAAAAAGACCACAGATAAAAAGACCACAGATAAAAAGACCACAGATAAAAAGACCACAGATAAAGACCACAGATAAAAAGACCACAGATAAAAAGACCACAGAAGACCACAGATAAAAAGACCACAGATTAAAAGACCACAGATAAAAAGACCACAGATAAAAAGACCACAGATAAAAAGACCACAGATAAAAAGACCACAGATAAAAAGACCACAGATAAAAAGACCACAGATTAAAAAGACCACAGATAAAAAGACCACAGATAAAAAGACCACAGATAAAAAGACCACAGATAAAAAGACCACAGATAAAAAGACCACAGATAAAAAGACCACAGATAAAAAGACCACAGATAAAAAGACCACAGATAAAAAGACCACAAAAGACCACAGATAAAGACCACAGATAAAAAGACCACATATAAAAACACCACAGATAAAAAGACCACAGATAAAAAGACCCCAGATAAAAAAGACCACAGATAAAAAGACCCCAGATAAAAAAGACCAGAGATAAAAAGACCACAGATAAAAAGACCACAGAAAAAGACCAGAGATAAAAAGACCACAGATAAAAAGACCACAGAAAAAGACCAGAGATAAAAAGACCACAGATAAAAAGACCACAAGATAATATCCGGCCGCCCAGGTGTACCCGCTGTGCTAAACGCATTATGTTTTAAACTTCTGGAATTTAAAGACAACGAAAGACAGCCTAACAGGATGGGGCACTAGTTAAATTTGGAAGCTGGGAGCTGAATTTATAGGTTCAGAGACGTGGTGCTTGGGCCATGGTTCCAAGTCACGTTTCAAATCTAGAATTTCGGCGTTTCAAGCTTTCAACAACAGATTTACTCACCCACACGAGGCTCGGTCTTAAGCTTTGTATAGAACCAACAGTGTCACAGACACACGTACACACACACACACACAGTGACTTCAATAGAACCAACAGTGTAACAGACACACACGTACACACACACAGTGACTCCAATAGAACCAACAGTGTAACAGACACACACGTACACACACACAGTGACTTCAATAGAACCAACAGTGTAACAGACACACACACGTACACAGTGACTCCAAGATGTTGAGTCAGTAGGAAGATAACTCTTCAGGTAAATTTAAATTGAAGACGTCATTATTTTTTTCTGTTCCCCCCCCTCCCCCACCACGGTAATCTTGAAGGATTGGTTTCTCAAAGAAAAACAAAAAAGCACCTTCCATCCTCCCCCCCCCTTTCCCCTCCCCTCAGCGCACTAAAGTTACGTGAACCCTACATACTGCCTGAGGCTGCATTACTCTGGAACTTTCGCTGAAGTCATGACTGCTAGAGCGTGCTTAAGTCATGACTGGTGGCGCGTGCTTAAGTCATGACTGATGACGCGTTGTTAAGTCAAGACCAGCAGCGCGTACAGTTAATTCAATTGGTGACGCATGACTGCATACCGCCCGCTAGGTGTAAAGAAAGTCAATCAACCACCATGATGACGTCATTAACCCTAACGGTTTTTTAAACAAACCTATAGATGGACTTGGAGCCGTGCTTAAGACACTGAATCTAGCGCTTTAAGCTATGCCCGGAAACTGAATGGTAACGTTTATTGCATTAACATTTAGATTAAGTCTGGTTAATGGGCTGGAAGTAGATTGGTTCATTTCTTTAACCCCTCCCCCCTTCACACACACACACAACTCACTCACACACAGAGAAAATGTGTGGGTTTGGTGTTGATTCCAGAGTTGTAGAGTCAGAACAAGGATCCCACACGTCGAGTTTAGGGCAGTACCAACGGGAACAGAAGCACACGTTGAATTATCCGACTGATGCGGGAAGTTGAAATATCCTATTGATGTAGAAGGTAGCAATGTCTAGCTTTAAATCTTGATGCTGGGTGTTAAGCTGTGTCAGCTGATCTTAACAGCTGTAGAAGATGGAATAAAGTCGTTGTTTTCATTATCTGAAGTATCTTGCTTGATTAAATCCACTAGTACAACTTCAACTCAGGCCATAGTTCAGGGAAAGCTTTGTCAAAATTTTGTTCAAGACTAGCTTGGTTTATCCATAAAAGATGTAGGCCTACACGGTGAAAAGCTTGTGGTTGTTTCAAGGTACAAATGGCAAGATACAGACACGCCATCAACGTTTGAACACAACACTCTTCACTTGAACTCTCATGACGAGCTAACCACACCCAGCATCAAGATTTGAACACACCACTCCTCACTTGAACTCACAAATGGCCAGCTAAACACCCAACATCTAGATTTGAACACACCACCCACCAGTTTCACGGCCAAACACAAACCAGGTGCCACTTTCTCGCGTGAGTTGGTGACGAGATGATGTCACGGTGACCTGTGATTCACCCCCCCCCCCCCCCTAAGTCACACCGACCCCATGAAAAGGGGAGCAAACAAGCCCCATAAAACCGGATCAAAAAGTGGGCAACATGCCAGTTTAATCAGCAAGGTCACATTACGTGGGCTAACACGGTGCACATATGGGTTTTTTTTTTTTTTTAATGAACAACTTCACCTTTAACATGCACATATGGGCTATTTTTATTTATTATTTCTTAAGTTCAGGTAAAGCGTGTTTCATTACAAATCTATTACGTAAATAAACAATACTACAAAGTCTGGCAAGCAAATAGAACACATCCAAAACTAATTAGTGAGAGTAAAAAAAAAACGGACTCGCTAAGTTACAAAACAAATCATCAAGCTAAATATTTCATCTATATAAAAATAACTAAACAATAAAATACATGAAGTTTAATTGACGACACAATAAAAAGTAATACTGATACAAAAATGTATAGTCATAAGACACCAGCAACAGTTCCTACCCACATCACATTTATCAAACAAACAGAACAACAGCAACAATTCCTACCTACATCACATTTATCAAACAAACAGAACAACAGCAACAATTCCTACCTACATCACATTTATCAAACAAACAGAACAACAGCAACAATTCCTACCTACATCACATTTATCAAACAAACAGAACAACAGCAACAATTCCTACCTACATCACATTTATCAAACAAACAGAACAACAGCAACAATTCCTACCTACACCACATTCATCTAACAAACAGAACAACAGCAACAATTCCTACCTACGTCACATTCATCAAACAAACATACCACAAGCAACAATTCCTACCTACACCATCCTTATCAAACAAACATACCACCAGCAACAATTCCTACCTACACCATCTTCATCAAACAAACAGAACACCAGCAACAATTCCTACCTACACCATCTTCATCAAACAAACAGAACACCAGCAACAATTCCTACCTACATCAAATCCCTTCGACCTTCTTGTGTTTTACCAGCTCCAGGCTATGGAGGTATTCTAAAGGTTATTCATAGGAGGGAAGAAGAATGTGTAGGTGTAGAGTGGGGGTAATGTGTGGGGTTGTGTAGGGGTGTGGGTATTGTGTGGGGGAGGGGAGGGGGAAGGGGTGGAACTTAAAACCAGGTAACTCCCAGATACCAATTCACAAACCTCGGGCTATCACAGAATAAACAAA
The DNA here is from genome assembly GCF_028476545.2 of Physella acuta. NCBI lineage: Eukaryota > Metazoa > Mollusca > Gastropoda > Physidae > Physella > Physella acuta. Next base: position 7,970 of record NW_026733168.1, read on the forward strand.
CCATCACGTGGTTCCCGTACTGATGCAGTAGAAAAGCAGAAACGATTTATTATAGAATGTATAGAGCTTTAAAATGTCTATCCTTTGTATGTAGAGAGAAGGTAGATACCGTTAGTATAGAGACATAAGGTAGATACCGTTAGTATATAGAGAGAGATTGTACCGTCCAGTTTTCCTTTCGGGGTACGCCCATGAGATGGACTACCTTAGTTAAATCAACTATTTGTTGACGAAGGATCTTCTCCTTCGATCTTAACCGCAATGTTGGACGGGATTTCTCGCAACAATTATGTATGTCGTGTTAATCTGTTACGTGCCATACGAGCCGAAGCTTCGATTTCAGCCTGTTTTTTTTAATTTGCCTCTATGTCCATCCCAAGAACAAAGTCCAAGACAGCAGTTTGATTCTGGAGTTTTCACTCCTAGAAGAGTTGCTGTCCCGGCTATCGAGCGCCATCTCAAGATTCCGGGCGACTTCAAGAAGTCAGAGAAGTCAGCAGAGAGCTCACACAGATCAAGATACAACAAAAAACGAGATTGTAAAACAACGCCTTCAACCCCAGCCCCGAAAGATCAGAGCTAAATGCTGGCATAAAATAAACCCGTTTCACCTGTAGAACTGTAGTCTAGGGTCGACATGGGGGGGGGGGGGGGGGAATCACGTGCTTTGTCTACCGGCTGGGGTGAGGTAAGACATTCAAAGAGCAGGGCTAAGAGTGTCGGTCTAGAAGAGTTACTGGAGTGTTTTAGCACGAGGCTGCTGGAACTTGTAGGGGAAATAACTGGTTGAAAGGGGTTATAGAGGAGTTTATCGTATGGGGTTTTATGGAGTTATAGAGGAGTTTATCGCATGGGGTTTTATGGAGTTATAGAGGAGTTTATCGCATGGGGTTTTATGGAGTTATAGAGGAGTTTATCGCATGGGGTTTTATGGAGTTATAGAGGAGTTTATCGTATGGGGTTTTATGGAGTTTTAGAGGAGTTTATCGTATGGTTTTATGGAGTTATAGGAGGGTTTTTAGCATGGGGTTTTATGGAGTTATAGAAGGGTTTATCGCATGGGGTTTTATGGAGTTATAGAAGGTTTTATCGCATGGGGTTTTATGGAGTTATAGAAGGGTTTATCGCATGGGGTTTTATGGAGTTATAGAAGGGTTTATCGCATGGGGTTTTATGGAGTTATAGAAGGGTTTATCGCATGGGGTTTTATAATTATAAGGAGCGTTTTTAACATGGGGTTTTATGGAGTTATGGGAGGGTTTTCAGTAGTGTGTTTATGGAGTTATAAATTATCCATAAAGAAGTACACAGGCATATAATACGGGTATAATCTAGTTAATCTTAAGATCGACATATCACTGAGTATATATATATTAACGAGAGTATATCAGGTAGATCACAGAGTATCGCATTCCCCCGACCTTCAGCTCCCAAAGGTCAAAGGTCACGACTCCTGCTACTTCATACTACGCGTCGAGAGTAAATTCCAGACTCCCCCCCCCACCCGGCGGTGCCAGAGATTCCAAGAAGGTGAGTAGTTGTGTGAGCTGCACTCAGCCCATCTGCCGTCACGTGATACTCCTCACCTTGTCGTGGCTCCCTACCCCAGACACGGCAGCCATTTTTTTACCGGTAAATCTAAGGTGCCAGAATTTATCTGACTCCAGACATGGGAGCTATTTTTGTTAACCTCTTCACGCACATTATAAACTTGATGAATTTTGTACACATCTCACATTATAAACTCGATAGATTTTGTACACATCTCACATTATAAACTCGATAGATTTTGTACACATCTCACATTATAAACTCGATAGATTTTGTACACATCTCACATTATAAACTCGATAGATTTTGTACACATCTCACATTATAAACTCGATAGATTTTGTACGCATCTCACATTATAAACTCGATAGATTTTGTACACATCTCACATTATAAACTCGATGGATTTTGTACACATCTCACATTATAAACTCGATAGATTTTGTACGCATCTCACATTATAAACTCGATAGATTTTGTACACATCTCACATTATAAACTCGATGGATTTTGTACACATCCTCACATTATAAACTCGATAGATTTTGTAGACAAACTCACTTTTAAAAGTCGATTGATTTTGTACACATCGTCGGTATTTTGTGTTAGCATATTCAATTTAAAATAGTCGATAAATTATATAATTATCTTTACTTTAAATAGTCGATATTTTTCGTTAACATTTTCAATTCCAAAGAGAAAAATATTTGTAAAGTGAATAAACATTTGTACGTAGTTTACGAAATAACATTTAAAAAAATAATTTCTGTTTTCGATTATGTGAGTCGGCATTTCTGCTTCGTCGATTCCAGGTGAGTATACAACGATCAGGTGGGTCAAGGTCAGCGCATGTCAGGTATCTACCAGACTTTTTAGCCTCACTTTGAAATATATAACCTCGGGATGTTTTATTGGGGTGTGTATGAGTCGTGTTACATCCGGGGTGTATGTGCGTTGTGTTATATTTAGGGTGTAGGCCCCCCTATGTGCGTCGTGTTACAATTTGGAATGTATGTGCGTCGTGTTACATTTGGGGTGTATGTGCGTTGTGTTACATTTGGGGTGTATGTGCGTCGTGTTACATTTGGGGTGTATGTGCGTCGTGTTACATTTGGGGTGTATGTATGTCGTGTTACATTTGAGGTGTATGTGCGTCGTGTTACATTTGGGGTGTATGTGCGTCGTGTTACATTTGGGGTGTATGTGCGTCGTGTTACATTTGGGGTGTATGTGCGTCGTGTTATATTTGGGGTGTATGTGCGTCGTGTTACATTTGGGGTGTATGTGCGTCGTGTTACATTTGGGGTGTATGTGCGTCGTGTTACATTTGGGGTGTATGTGCGTCGTGTTACATTTGGGGTGTATGTGCGTCGTGTTACATTTGGGGTGTATGTGCGTCGTGTTACATTTGGGGTGTATGTGCGTCGTGTTACATTTGGGGTGTATGTATGTCGTGTTACATTTGAGGTGTATGTGCGTCGTGTTACATTTGGGGTGTATGTGCGTCGTGTTACATTTGGGGTGTATGTGCGTCGTGTTACATTTGGGGTGTATGTGCGTCGTGTTACATTTGGGGTGTATGTGCGTCGTGTTACATTTGGGGTGTATGTGCGCAGAGGCGTAGCAACCCCTCCCGGCGCCCGGGGCGAATATTCAGTTTGGCGCCCCGCCATATATGTATATATATATATATATATATATATATATATATATATATATATATATATATATATAAATATATATATATATATATATATATATATATATGTGTGTGTGTGTGTGTGCGTGTGTATGTGTGTGCGACAGTCTTGAAAAAAATTAATCGTTACGCTGTATGATTGTCGTTCCCTAAAACTTAACTCAACGCCAATTAAATTCCCCTTAAGATGCATTTTCCTTTAGTAATGTTGACTGGTTGATTGTATAATGAAACAAGCTAGAGGAAAAAACATTTCTTTTCTAAGTGTTAAAAGAGTTATCTAGTAACCGATCCAGTACAAATCCTGCAATTTTTGTTGGTGAAAAAGCGCCCCGCCCCCTCCCCACCATCTTGGACAAAAATGGTAGAGCGGATTTTAAACGTCACTAACCCTTGTTTTTATGTTACACAATCGTAAAAATACGCTTTAGTTCAATGGGTTCTTTTCTGAGTGATAAGGGTTATTTATTCTTTAATTTTTCCGATTTTAGTCTTCGAAAAAGCGCCCCCCCCCCCCTCCATCTAGGAAAGCTGGAAAGCAGTTTTTCCGGTCACTGTTTCTTAAGGATATACCTGTTACAGCTACTCAATCAAGGTAGAAAACAGTTAAACCAGTACGCAAAGGCTCTCAGCCGTTAAATTTCTTTACTTTGACTGTTTATAATTCAAAACTGCAGTTTAAAATGAGCTTGTAAATTTTTTTCTACCCCTTTCGGCGCCCCCTTAGGGTCGGCGCCCGGGGCGGCCGCCCTCCCCGCCCTCCCCTAGCTACGCCTCTGTATGTGCGTCGTGTTACATTTGGGGTGTATGTGCGTCGTGTTACATCCGGGGTGTAGCCCTAACCCTATGTGCGACGTGTTACATCCGGGGTGTATGTGCGACGTGTTACATCCGGGGTGTATGTGCGTCGCTTTAAGTTGTAGAGTGTGAGTCGAGTTAAAGATGGAGTGTCTGATCGCCATAAGATCTCAGTGAGTTCACGTATGCACGTGCATGTGCGATTTGTTTTTCTTTCATTTCAGGCAGGGCCGACTACTAGGGGCGGGGAAGGTTATTTTTGTAGCGAATGACGTCAGTTCCTGTACATTTAGAATCCACCTTGACTGCTGAATGAACCGGAATTCCTGGTAACAGTGAGCTATTCACGGCTTCTAATTCAATGGGTAGCCCATGTTCATGTTTGTGAAACGGGGGGAGGGGGGGGGGGGAAGGGGCACTCAACAATTTGGCATAATACCGAGGGTCCACATACTTGACAGAAACATGAGAATCCACAGACACAAAAATAGGAACCTCAGACGGATACCAAATGGGGACCCCCCCCCCCTTCCACATTCACACAAAACGAATCTGGAAGAACCATATAAAATGATGTCATGGCAGAGTATGTTAGGATGGACACTATAACCATGAACGATCATGACCTTTCCATCCTTAGACTGCACCAATGAGCAGCAACTAGGCCAGACGCCCCCCCCCCCCAATCCCGAGCTAAAATCGAAGTTTTCAATTGCAGAACGTAGGCCCTATTACTTTACGAAATCAATAAATAGAATTATTAGAGGGGGGGGGGTGGGCACTGTTTATTATCTTAAATAAGTCGGGTTAAGGGAGCCTTACATGTATAATACCAGCGTTAATTTAAGGTTTGGTTACTGGTTAATTTGGTTAACCATGGCTGTGTTTATAGCTGGGCCACCCATGGCTGTTTATAGCTGGGCCACCCATGGCTGTTTATAGCTGGGCCACCCATGGCTGTGTTTATAGCTGGGCCACCCATGGCAGTGTTTATAGCTGGGCCACCCATGGCAGTGTTTATAGCTGGGCCACCCTTGGTTATGTTTATAGCTGGGCTACATATTGCTGTGGAGTTTCTAATATGGCCATAAATGGATATGATTGAATGTGTTGCCATACTAATATTAAGATAACTGAGAAGTCTGTCGAATAGCTCATTAAATACCCAGCTAACGAAGCCATGTATTAAAAAATCGGTAAGTGACAAAACGTGTTTCCATATAAAGACTGCCCTATTAACTGAGGGATGTAATAAAATATAGTACGTGACAATATGTGTTGCCATAAGAGTAGCTTAACTGAGCCATGAATTAAAAAGATAGTAGTAAATGACAAAACGTGTTGCCATAAGAGCTAACCCAGGCCTCTATGTAAGTGTAAGTAGCGGGTGGCGGTGTTCAATGGCCAGATTTCGAGCAAAACTTGGTTAAAACAAAACTGCCAAGTAGGCCTGTCAACATATCTAGCCTGACTGGGAGCGCTGCTTTAAAGACGGATTAGGGCTGGCATCGTCTGCGAGATAATGGGTGAGAGGGTGGAGAGGGGGGGGGGGGGGGGGAGATGAGGGTGGGGACGTCGATGATCAAGGGAGGATGCGAAAGATTTTAATGGAAGTGATTGAAATTCTAGACAGCTGGAACAAAATTTCACCTCAACATAACGGTGGATGGAACTCTTGGAGAAAGGAGGGGGAGGGAAGGGGGGTGTTAGGCCGTAAGGGTTGGGGTCGTAAACAGCATGCTGGATTATGTGGATCGTACGGATGACATCCATAAAGATGAAGAAGCAATGGATAGATTAAGTGGGGATAGCGAGGTGGGATTGTGTCGGATAAATCCCGTGTAAATCACATAGCCACGTAATGTATTGAAAGAGGTGGGTAAAATATACATGGACACGTTTTCTAGAAGTTTCAGAACACAATCGTGGGGTTAGAATATTTGAAAGAAAACGAATGATGAAATATAATACTGCAAGTGATAAAGTATCTTTATAAAACGATGCAAAAAATGCTTTAGTTGGTGAAAAAAATCAACAAACACGATGTTAATACCAACATCACATTATTGCTGGGTACGGTGGAAAACTGAACGAATCTAAAATGGTTAATAAAGAACATATAGATTTATTTTAGAGAAATACATATTTAGAATCTAACATATACTATGAGTGCGGTTAGGTAATAACAAACACATACGGATAATCTTGATGAAAATTTAATGGATATCGTGGATAAGCTAAATAGATGCCTAAACCATGTTCTAATGTTGAAAGCGAGTACAATTTAATATCCTAATACGAGCGACCTCAGGGACGTGATACTCCCATAAATCAGACACACACACACACACGGAGAGGATGGGGTATGAGCGATGGAGGACGGTGGGGTGGGGGACAGAGGGGGGGGGGGGTTAAATTTCACAACCTGTGGATCGATAAGCGAAGATATTTTTGTGACCGACAGCCGTGCCTGATCAATACTCATATTTTTCTTTAATAGCGGGTTAATTACTGTGTTAATTACTGTACATAATGAACATTAATCTCTACAACACTGAATGCAAGCTGGATATATTTCTATCATAGTCTCGCTACGCACTCAGCTAACAATAGATGTTTTAGAATTAATGGTCTTGCAAAAACAACGGCTATCGGACGATGCATTGTAATAGTACCTATCTACCTTTTTTGGTTAGTTCACATTCTAATAGTACATACGTCGTCTGCAAGAAAAAAAAATAATAACGCATTAAGATCTATACAGAAACATTGTAAAATAATTTGCTCTTTTTATGTTTAGTAAATCACGTGTTCAATGTTACGCACATCATGTGTTATAGTATGTGGTCATTATAGGGGGGGGGGGGGCGGGGCGGAGCCTGGAACATACCAGATCAGGTCTGGAACTTTCTCCTATGAAACCCCATCACTACGGTCACAAACGTTTCTATACATAATACAGACTTTTCTTATCGAAGTACAAACAGCCTGAGTAAATTGGAGTGGTTGGTAAAGATGTTTTACGATAAAAGACAAAATTTTGCATTCGACATTTCCACACACTCCTACACACCCCCCCCCCCCACCCCGCTCATACACATCGACGCCCCTGAATCCTGTTCACCTGACCGTATCTGAGGTGTGTAGAGCGAGCGATACAGTGCCAGAAGATCTCAGACGGCCAGGAACGGGAGGAGAAGAGAAGAAAAAAAACATGCATGGTGTAGCATGGAGGCTCAGGTACAGCAAGGTGTAGCATGGAGGCTCAGGTACAGCAAGGTCACTAATAAAGGGAGACAACTTCAAGAAAAAGGAAAAACGTTTTTTCCTTTGCCCCAGGGTATCGTGTGTCGGCTTGCCTTCCCCCCCCCCCCCCCCCCCTCTAATCGACTGCTAGTTAGTTTCGTGTTTAACTAATGTCTGATGGGAGGTAATCCTCGAGAGAGTTGGTTAACCAAGGGCAGATAATGCATAGCACTCACTGTAAAGTTTACTCCCATTTACACAATCACGTATACAAGCCAGGGGGGGGGGTCTAGGAGAATTGAAGTCTCGGGGTCAGGGTGGGTCTAGGAGAATTGACGTCTGGGGGTCAGGGTGGGCCTAGGAGAATTGTAGTCTCGGGTCAGTGTGAGTCTAGGAGAATTAAAGTCCCATGTCTAGTCAGAAATTGTTCTAGTCAGGGTGTGTTTTGTGTAGTGCACTGTATGACTGTCAGTGTATCACATCCCTTGTATCAGTATTGAGTCAGTGTATCACATCCCTTGTATCAGTCTTGAGTCAGTGTATCACATCCCTTGTATCAGTCTTGAGTCAGTGTATCACATCCCTTGTATCAGTCTTGAGTCAGTGTATCACATCCCTTGTATCCGTCTTGAGTCAGTGTATCACATCCCTTGTATCCATCTTGAGTCAGTGTATCCCGCTAGCTCGCTTTACACTGACCACGTCACGTCTCTCCATGAAATGCCCCATAACAAAACCAGACCGGAAGCTCAGCCATTACGTCACAAGACCAACCCCCCCCCCCCCCTCCCCCCAGCAACAAGGGCAACCAACATCGAATCTCGGTGAGCTGACTACGCACGTGTATCGTAAGCATCGCGACATGAGAAATGAGTTGAAATAACTCACCTTCCACACGACTCCCCCCCCCCCATCTCAACGATTTAAGAATGGCCGCTGTTCTGGCACAGTGCCAGACACTGTAGTCCCAGGCTCAAAGAGATTAGAGATGTATAGATACACCCGTTCACACAAAACCCAACTTTGATTGGCTGGTAGAAAGCTTTCTTTTATTACCATTAGCCAATCAAAAAGTTCCTGTGTGCCGGAAATAGCGGGTAGAGATAGCCACGGCATACCTTCCCAGCGCCCGTGTGATATTCGTCAGGTTCAATGGCGTCTTTGTTCTACCAAAACACGGCTGGGGGCCACGAAAACATTATTAAAGCAAGCACGAATTCATGTAGACATACGGCACTATAATATCATAACATTTACCCCCCCCCCTTCGAAGACCACAACACACGCACACATAACGCACGCACAAATAACGCACGCACAAATAACGCACGCACACATAATGCACGCACAAAGAGAAAGATTTAAAAGAAAAACAATCGGTGCACAGCTAATAGATCTCCAACCAGCGTAAGGGAGAGGGCTGGAGATTTCTGATAACATTGATTGTAGGGAACAGAAGGAATGTCGGTACCCCAACCTAATTAGTTCTACAGGCCTACCCCCATGAACGACCGGCCTTGGTCGGGTAGATTCTCAAGATTGAAACTCGTTAGACAAAAAGGTTGGGTCAGTAGAGACCAAGGTTCAGTGTTTAGGGGTAACTTGGTTGTGAGTACTGTGTTGTTGGGCTGTGTGTTGGATCAGTTGTGAGTACCGTGTTGTTGGGCTGTGTGTTGGATCAGTTGTGGGTGCACACTGACAGATGCGAGTGCAGAGTGCCAATGGCAGACACCATCCACGAGTTCCCCACTATCCACTAGTTCCCACCATCCGCGAGTTCCCCACCATCCACTAGTTCCACACCATCCACTAGTTCCCCACCATCCACTAGTCCCCCCCATCCACTAGTTCCCCCCATCCACTAGTTCCACACCATCCACTAGTTCCCCACCATCCACTAGTTCCCATCCACCAACTCAGCACTAATTCTTCAACAGCGGTCATGCCACCCTAATTTTACTCAGGTTTCAAATCAACCCCAATGAGGGGGAGGAGGGGGGGGGGGGCAGGAACGTTACCTCCCAATCCATGTACGCTAATTAGATTTTAGAATTTGATTGCTTAATCAATAAAAATAGCCCAAGTTCTGCGCTTTTAGATTCCTGTGATCATTGCTTAAAGCATTGTATCAATCAATCTCAGAAAATATAATTAGGAAAAAATTTCAGTGGATTAAAAAAAAAAGTATTTCATTTGTTCAGGTTTAAATCTAAATTTAACTAGTCATACGCGCGGGGGGGGGGGGGGGGTAGTAATAACATATTTTCTTTACTGAATATAAAGAGAAATTTTGAAGTCAGATTTAGCTAGACAAACGAGTTTCTCACTCAGCCAAACTTGGATTTAAATTAGAAATTGTCAGTGGTCTGAGCGTTGGGGGGGGGGGGGGGGGGGAGGGAATGAAACACGATATAGCCAGGGGTGGGAGATGGGTGTTCCCACAGAACGGCCGTGGAGACAACAAAATGGCCGTTGATGGCGTGTGACGGTGGCGACATTTGGCACCCCTCACAGTAGGATGATGTGTGGGTTTTGTGTGGGTTGCTGTGTGGGTCCAGTGAACTTCACGCTACATGGTACTTGGGTTTAGAGAAAACTACTTAACGTGACACAAATACTAATTGACGGGACATCAACACTAACTGACGTGACACAAACATTAAATGACGTGACACCAACACTGACCAACTGACATGATACAAACACTGACTAACTGACGTGACAAAAACAGTGACTAACTGACGTAACACAAAACACTGACTGACGTGACAACAACACTGACTAATGGACGGACGTGACAATGACGTGAGCGATTGCTGACGATAAAACTAAAAGCCCACCCCGCCCATTCTAGACGAGTCCACACGCTGAACGAAGAAGACCATCGAAGACATCGTTAAAAGCCAGCGCTTCACTTAACGACGCGAGACGCTATGTTATGTCGCTGCTAATGGATTCAACAATTCCATTTTTAGGTTGGTCAAAAATTTCACCCGAATATTAAATATTCACTCTTCACCTTAACTAACTTAATTAACAAAATAATTTATTTTAAAAGCTTGTTTACATATTTGCAATGTGTTTTAACGGTACGCATTTTTACTTTCTCGTATATACGAAGTATAGAGAAAGTATTGTAATCGTGCAAAAAAAAAATCGAGATTTTTACAAATCTCGACGTTTTACACCTCACTGATACGGAAAAACATAATTTTGCAATCTTGTCCGTATGTCTGTGTGTGTGTGTGTCTGTGTGTCTGTCTGTCCGTGTGTAAACACGATAACTTGAGTACCGTTACTGCTAGGTTGATGAAATTTCATATATAAGTATTTTATCAAAATCGTAGATCCGTATCAACTTTTGAGCGATTTCCGATAACCGGAAGTGGTACTTTTTCTACTTTGAATTTTTCAAAAGCCTATAACTTGAGTACTATTTCAGATAGATAAATGAAATTTCACATGTAAGTAAAAGATCTAATTCTCTACCTTCTGTTAAATTTTGAGTAATTTCCGTTGACCGGAAGTAGTAATTTACGCTACTTCCGATTTCTCAAAAAACTAATGTAAATTTTAAAAGTACTAATAATATTGCGCACTATTATGCGCTTTTTTATTTCGCGTTCACTTGGTGTGCAATTAATTTGTCTACGAGATTTTATTCTATTTTTAAAACTTTAAGTATTTAAAATGGATTAAAAATCATGTCTATAGCCCGAGTTCCCATCCCCTGTTATTTTATATAAGAATATTCGAGAAAGTTTAGGGGAGATCACTCCCGGTTTATTATCCCATGTAATCAATACAATAACATTTTAAATTATGTAATCAGTAATCTAATGCCAAACCCAATGTAAACAAAACTCTACTACTAAACTATGTGTAAAAAATAATCTAATATTAAACCATTTGTTAGCAATGGTCTTATAGTTTAAGTAATACTAAACCATGTGTAAGCGACACTCTTACACTAAACTCTATGTAAGCGACACTCTTACACTAACCCCTATGTAATCTACCCGCTTACACTAACCCCTTTGTAAGCATTCTGGCGGGGTCCAACGAACTAGGGGCGTGTAATTTGATCAGCCCGCCATTCCGTAGCCTCAAGGTGGACAATGCAGTGAATGAATTTCCAGGGGACATAACGCTAATGAGCAAGTAATTGTGAATTATCTCCCCACTTGTCAAGCGATAGGGCAACAAGAGAAAACATGACGGGGGATAACCAGGGGGGAAGGGGGGGGGGGTAACAAGAGGGGGAGGGGGAGCCGGCGATAACACATCCATCTCATTAATTAGCTAGCATCTAGGTGAGCGATTTTCTTACATTATGCGATCATAATTAAATGTGACGAAGTTGGGGAAATTCCAAATGATATTTTATGAAATTATAAAAACCTAATTTTGTATTAGAGATATAAATGTGTAAAGTGTAATGCGCTGTTGTTGTTTTGTTTTGTTTTTTTTGGGGGGGGGGGGGAGTACATTGTGTATATTAAATAGAAAAATTAATGCTAAAAATATGTTAAGTTAGAGTATGAAGTGGGGTGATGGTGGGGTCTTGTTGATACATGGGCGATGGGAGTGCAGGGGGGGCGGGGGGTATAGAGCCAAATACGGGCGTTACTTGTTCTGTGTAAATTAAATATTATTTAAGTAATCGTGTGTTTTGTTTGTATGTTAGAATGAGATGCAATGCAACACATATGTATGCTTATGTCAGGTTGGTTCAAAGGTCAATATAGTGGCACGTTATGCGGGGAGTGAGTACACGGTCAAGCACGGGAACAGAGGGTTGACTTGTGTGAGTACCTAGAGCACACGTGCCCATTCGGAGCCAGGATGTTGACTCGTGTGAGTACATAGACCACACGTGCCCATACGGAGCCAGGATGTTGACTCGTGTGAGTACCTACAGCACACACGCCCATACGGAGCCAGGATGTTGACTCGTGTGAGTACCTAAACCACCGACGCCAGACAGACAATTACTGGAATGATTACCGACTGGCCAGGGAAAACGCCGTTATTCTAGAGTGGTGAGTAGGGCTCCGCTGTGACGTCACTAAATGGAAGTGTCTGGCTCTGTGTGCAAAGCCATCGCGAAATATGTGGGTCAGTTAAATGTGTGGGTCAGCAAAATACGTGGGTCAGTTAAATATGTGGGTCAGTTAAATGTGGGTCAGTTAAATATCTGGGTCAGTTAAATACGTAGGTCATTTAAATATGTGGGTCGGCTAAATATGTGGATCAGCTAAATCCAGAGATAAAATATCTCCATTTCGTGTTCTTTTGCAATACACAACAGCAACAACCAACGCATCAACATGCTAACGCATGCTGTAGCAATTTAATCACATCGTTGTTGTCGGGCTAGCGGTCATGAAAACAAAAATTTAATTAACGTTTGAAAACCACGTCATGATTGGAAAAATGTCATCCTTAAAATATAAATCTCATCTTTTATCGTCCCGAGAAAACAGAAGGAGGAACTCAATATCTGCGCGGAGAACCCATTCCCTCCGACATCATGGCTGACAATTAAATCTCCCCGGGGAGGTCAATACTGCCTTCACAGCGGCAGATAACTCTCAATAATTCAACTTGCAATATTCCTCCGCGCGCCATCTTTTAGCTTTGTTTTATTCAATCGTATTTCAAATGGAAAGGTTCAAATTAAATCCACTCTCTCTCTTCCCCCTCCCCATGAAATTCAAAGAATTTTAGGCGATTTGAATCATACGTCAGCCGGAGCTTGTGGCTTTAACAAAATGTTTTGTGAACTTTAAGCAAGATGTTTAATTATATTAGCTGTGTGCCAAAAAGTAGAAGTAATGTACGAAAATTGTGGTAAATTAAAAAGTGGTTAATATTCCACTAGTAGACAGGTTAAAGATTCCTGTGAGTGACGTCATCGGAATGTTGTCATCAACATGTTATTAGCTGACGTGTGTTTTGGTCTATAAATGTCATATGGTGACCTATGTCATTTATAAGCTGGGTGGTGACATCACACACCATATAGACGAGTGACACCACCATTATGGTAGTGCCTACCTATGCCAGGCACCCATCGACCGTCCTGATGATATTGTAATGAATATAGAAGTAGGTCTAGCTCCATATGTCACATGTCTGACCCTACTGTTGCTGTGTCTACATGTTTTCTGTTTATTCAATGTTAGAGGTCTTGCCTCATAAGAGAAAACGTCGTATGGTCGGATTTCATACACGAATTCTGATAGTATGATAATCAGATACAAGTCTGATATTAATAGATAGAAGTCTGCTAGAGGCAAAAGTCTGAAATTACAGAAGTTTGATGGATACGAGTCTGATGAAACTAATAATAATGTGTTGATTGGGTGTATGTTTATCTGAAGAGATATATCTTATATACATATATATACATATATATATATATATTTATATATATATATATATATATATATATATATATATATATATATATATATATATATATATATATATATATATATATATATATATATATATATATATATATATATATATATATATATATATATATATATACTAGGCATACTGCCTAGCTTCGCTTAGGTTTTCAAAAAAATTGAGGAATTGAATGATTAATTAATAGGTGATTGGCTGCTATGTTAGATCCTTAGGGCCTAAATTTATACAGTGGAGTAATTACATGTAACACGCATATTGATGGAATAATTCTCGCAAACTTATTACTCGCACGGTAATTAGAACTGCAAGGGGTTTCTGAATAGTATCAATCAAATATTATAATAAATTACTTTCGCAATTAATTTTTACAGTTTCAGTACAATGCAAAACTTAATTTATAACAAAATATTTATTTAAAACAATGCTATACTTAATGATTTTTGTTTTTTTTCTTGAAAAAATATACAAAATATTTAAAAATTATTACATTAAAAAGTTACCTCCCCTGTTCATAGACCAAATGACCAAATCTCGTATAATGAGAATTTCATTCGCGGTCATTTTTAGCCCTCTTAGAGGGCTTTATGTCTGACCAACAGTTTTTCCATACGGCGTAGTCATTTATAGAGGTGTATACAAAAACTTAGCCAGATGTAAATAGGGTAAGTGCCCTAAAATCCGTTTTGAAATGACCCTCTGTTTTCCCCATAAAATACAAAGATTATATAGGGAAATACAACTGGTCAGTTTTGACCCCTTTACGAAGTTTTCCCAGATATGCCGAGTTTTTTGTGACACCCCAAGGCGTTCTCCTACCACCTCACAAAATTTCAAGGGGGGTCGTCGGAGGAAATTTTTTTTCGTAATAGAGCTCATATAAAGAGAATTTCACTCGCGGTCACTTTTTAGCCCTCGTCGAGTGCTTTGAGTCAAACTGACAGGTCCGCCCTACGGCCAAGCCATTTACCTATAAGCATGCCAAAACTTAGCCAGATGTAAATAGGGTAAGTGCCCTAAAATCCGTTTTGAAATGACCCTCTGTTTTCCCCATAAAATACAAAGATTATATAGGGAAATACGACTGGTCAGTTTTGACCCATTTCCCGATTTTTCCCGGACATGGCGAGTTTTTTGTGACACCCCAAGGCGTTCTCCTACCACCTCACAAAATATCAAGGGGGGGTCGTCGGAGGAAAATTGTTTTCGTAATAGAGCTCATATAAAGAGAATTTCACTCGCGGTCACTTTTTAGCCCTCGTGGAGGGCTTTGATTGAAACCGACAGGTCCCCATAAAGGTCAAGCCATTTTCCTAAGAGTATGCAAAAAATTAGCCAGATATACTGAGTTTAAGTACCCTAAAGTCTGCGTTGAAATGACCCTCTGTTTTTCCCATAAAATACAAAGATTATATAGGGAAATACAACTGGTCAGTTTTGACCCCTTTACGAAGTTTTCCCAGATATGCCGAGTTTTTTGTGACACCCCAAGGCGTTCTCCTACCACCTCACAAAATTTTAAGGGGGGTCGTCGGAGGAAATTTTTTTTCGTAATATAGCCCATATAAGGCGCCGGTCAGTCGACTTTTCGGCCAACCGTCACCGGCCCTCGTGTTCTATCGCCCCAAGGCACCATCGTGCCAAATTTGACGCGCCTGCGGCGCCGGGAAGTGCCCTATCGGGCACTTGACCACTTTGCTTTATATATATAGATGCTACATCTGATACAAGACATATATATGATATATCTGATACAAGAGACATATATGATACATCTGATACAAGAGACATCTATAAAGTATTTGATACAAGAGATATCTGTAATGTATCTGATACAACAGACATATATAAAGTATCTGACACAAGAGATAAGTCTGGGATTGATGCCAGAACAGGATACCTGATATTAGCATTGATTTTTTAAATGTCAGCAGCGAGTGCTAACTGTACCTGGTTAGGCGACGTTCGATTGCCTCAAGACTTAGACACATATATGTGCCAGATATTGACAGACTTAGACACATACATGTGCCAGATATTGACAGACTTAGACACATACATGTGCCAGATATTGACAGACTTAGACACATACATGTGCCAGATATTGACAGACTTAGACACATACTTGTGCCAGATATTGACAGACTTAGACACATACTTGTGCCAGATATTGACAGACTTAGACACATACATGTGCCAGATATTGACAGACTTAGACACATACATGTGCCAGATATTGACAGACTTAGACACATACTTGTGCCAGATATTGACAGACTTAGACACATACATGTGCCAGATATTGACAGACTTGACAAATGTGCTAGATATTGACAGACTTAAGACAAAGACAGTCTTACAACTGATGTCTGGGTCTGTAGTGTTTAACTGTGTATACCAGAGGTGCTGACAGATAACAGGGTGAGGTATGGTACTGTAGGTGTAGTGTGAATGTGGTGATGTTGTAGATAGAGTGATGGAGTGATGGGGTGTTGTGGTGATGGCGTGGATGTGGGGATGGTGTGGATGTGGTGATGTTATGGATGTGATGATGGTGTGGATGTGGTGATGGTATGGATGTAATGATGGAGTGAATGTGGTGATGGTATGGATGTGGTGATGAAAGATGAAATGTATGAGGGGATGGTGTTGATGTTGAAGGGCGTGGGTGTAGTGATATTGTGGATGTGGTGATGGCGTGGATGTGGTGATGGTGAGGATGTGGTTAGTGTGGATGTGGTGATGGTGTGGATGTGGTGATGGTGTGGATGTGGTGATGGTGTGGATGTGATGATATTGTGCATGTGGTGATGGCGTGGATGTAGTAATGTAAACGATGTGGAATGATTGCTAACATGATACCCCATCAGTCAACACAATCCAGGGCCAGACCCACGGTACATGACGGGAACCTTAGCAAACATGGCTAGAATATTACATAGCAGTATCGATATATTGCGGTATCGATATCGTCGGTCATTGTTAGGATTAGAATCAGGACTTGGGGACGTTATTGTATCAAGATTAGGGTCAGAGTCAAGACAGAAGTACTAAAAAAAATAAACAACCTCAGGTACCTATTCATCACGTTCAATGAATTCCAGAACACAATAAAATTAGATATGATAGCCGCTCTCAGTGAGCTCTACTGCACCTACCCATCCTTTTTTACCAGCGACAGTGGTCTAAACATTAGTCTTGGTGCTAAGCTTGGTGCAGTTTCATACTGTCATTCTAGACGGTTCTCGCCTTATTAAACACACACACACACGCACTAACATATATATGTCACGCTCGTATGCGTTCTATTACATCACCCATACATACATGGTGCACCCGTGCATTGCTTGACGCTACACATCATTCAACACATCACACACCGTACATAACATCACTCAATACACGCAAGTACATCTAAAAACATCACTTATCACTTAATCGATTAAATGTAACTGAACTAACAAACATTTAATTAACGTAAAACTTAGATCACTGTCTTCTACTCACCTTGAACCAAACTGATCCAGATAAAAACACAAATCACACAGAATCAACTACTTTTTACTACACTTGAACAATCCTCTCACAAAGAAAGATGGGGTTTTATTTAACAACCAAAAAAAACTAAACTTTTTTAACGGAAAGTAAACTAAAATATCTGCGCAGGCTAGATCGCCTGCTAGTTGGCGCCTATAAAACCACAGCAACACTGCTGTGCGCTGCTCAGCCTCGCAACAACACAGACCAGCGATGCTAAAAATAGCCACAGCCCCGCGGCGGCGCTACCCGCCAACCTCAGTCTAGTAGACAGGGGGAGATACTCGGGGTGAGGATGGACTATGCCAAGTGTAGATAACTCTCATTTTTTTTTTAAGTCCCTTAATTCGCGACATGCATTGAACATGTTAAAATAGAGTTGAGGCCCTTTGGACGCTGAGTTTATTTACGACACCAAACCGTGAAATACGAGGCAACAGGAGTACAAGGTCAAGGGCAAAGGTTGAAATTGGCGTCTGCGAATTGTTCGAAACGTGTCGAGTTGTGGTAGGGCTACCAATCAATGAAACACGTAAATGAGATTAAAACAAGGTTAGAGTGGTAATCAATGGCCCTGGTAAAGTAGGGAATTCTTTAAACTAAACGTACGCTGCAAATCTGCAATTCTTTTCAAGGCTAGATAGCTGTGGTGGGAGGAGAAGGGGGGGAGGGGGTGGAGGCTGGCGGATACTGTGCGTGGTGTCAAAAAGCTATTGTACCGCGTCAGGGGTTCGTTTGTATAGCGTGTGGTGTGGCCCAGGGGGGGGGGGTGAGGAAAAACAAGGGGGGGGGGGGCGAGACTGGACATGATGAACGTTGTTTGAGGGGAGGGGTGGGGAGAGAGAGGTGTTGCTATTTTAAGATGAGATGGGTTACAACTGGGGGAGGGGGTTTGATGGGGGGGGGGGAAGGGTGCGGAAATGTTAAGGCGAGTGTTATCTTTGTGTCAGGGGCGAGTTGCTGCTGATTGAACAACACAACACAACACACGAGCAAAGTAACACACACACACGTCCAAACTAACACACACAACACACGTCCAAACTAACACACACAACACACGTCCAAACTAACACACAACACACGTCCAAACTAACACACACACACACGGAGAAAAACACAAACATAAAGTATAATGTACAACCTGTTATTCATTATACGAATGTATAAAAGTTCCACTAATTTGGACACATCTAAAAAAACATTGTATATTTACCAGTGTCAGTACAGTACGCACTAATCGATAAGCTGGTTTATTAGCTTGTTAGTAGTCTTGTAACAGTTTTATCAGTTTTTATGGTTATATCAAAACTTAGGTTAGGGGCGGGGTTAACGTTGACAAAAACAAAAATCTGACAGTTTAAAACCGGTGACCCTAGTACTACCACATCCACCTTAACGAACAGTCCAAACTGTGTAAGACAACGGCACGAAACAAACCGAAACAAAACCAATGTAACAAAGGTACTAACCACCAAACACACAGCTATATGACATAAGTGGTCAATGTCGGTTGATAGTTGACTCGATGAGCGTAACCCGTTTCTTAATAAATGATCGATTTATTTTTTCATTACGGATTTTCATGAGATTTATCGGAACATTAGAACCCCACAAATCATCATGGGATGAAATCAATATAGGTATAATTCACAGTTATTTAGCTCACGTTTTGTCTGGGATTTAGCTCAAGCTGCGGCCATTATTCAGCTCAATTTTTGGCCATTAATGGGCTCAATTTCGGCCATGCTTTAGCTCACTTATTTGGCCATTTATATGCTTAATTTTGGCCATGCTTTAGCTCACTTATTTGGCCACTACTGAGCTCAATTTTGGCCAGGATTGAGCTCACTTATAAAGAATGAGCTAGGATTTAGCTCCTATTTTTGACTCCGATCTACTATCCGCAAAGATGTCGGCTTAATTAGCGAATTGTGGGCTTAATTAGTCACGTGATTGGGGATCATCAGATTGTAATTAGAACATGGCTGGCGATTATAGAGTAGCGAAACATTGATGTTGATTACAATTCATGATATTACATGGTGGTGATTACATGATTACATAGACTGAATGTTTTGAAACCTGGGAATAGAAAACATTGACTGGACTAGACTATATTGAAACATGGTCTAAAGAAAATACGAACATAAAGCTTTAAACACAGGTTAAAGAAAACAAACATGGATTGGACTATTTTAAAGCATGGTCTAAAGAAAATACGAACATAAAGTTTAAAACACAGGTTAAAGAAAACATGGACTGGACTATATTGAAGCACGGTCTAAAGAAAATACGAACATAAAGTTTTAAAACACAGGTTACAGAAAACATGGATTGGACTATTCTAAAACCTGCGCACAAAAACCTTGACTGGGGGTGAGCTAGGGTGAGTCACGCTTTAGGTGCGTGCATGTCGCGTGCAGACATTCTTCAAGGGAAAAAATTCTAGACACCCCAAGATTTGAGGCAGGTATGTGGATGGGGGGAGGGGGAGGGGGAGGGAGGGGGGGAGAAGGAAGGGAGGAAATTGGGTAAGGCTTAAAGGAAACGATGCATTAACGTAAGGCAAACGGGAGGGGGGGGGGGGGGAGGATAGGAAAGGGGAAATCACCGCTGAACGAGAAAACAGAAGGCATTATGGGTGAGGGCTGAATTCTCAACCTCTGTGAGAAGAGGGGTTGTATAATAATGGTTGTTTTAAACAGAGGGGTTGTATAATAATGGTTGTTTTAAAAAGAGGGGTTGTATAATAATGGTTGTTTTAAACAGAGGGGTTGTATAATAATGGTTGTTTTAAACAGAGGGGTTGTATAATAATGGTTGTTTTAAACAGAGGGGTTGTATAATAATGGTTGTTTTAAACAGAGGGGTTGTATAATAATGGTTGTTTTAACGGAGGGGTTGTATAATAATGTACAGGCGTCAAATAGAATACATAGGGTTGTTTGAACAGATGGGGTTGTATAATAATATATTCCGCCCAACGCGGTAAAAATAAAAATGTTCAATTCACATAGAATTATTTCACACTCGAAATAGTAATGTGATTCAATCGATTATGTGAAAAAATTATTCACAGATTGGTATGACTTTCAAAGTTCTAAAAATGATGATGAATAATGATGGAAACCTATATGGGCCTATATCAAAAGTCCATGATAAAATGACCTAAGAGGTGTGTATACATAAGTTCCCTTGCTATGGAAATCCACATATAGTTGGATCGCCACTTTACCAATCCCTAGCCTCTTCAATTACCCCCCCCCCCCACTCCTTCCAACACACAGCCCCTTCATATGTTGATTGTTTGATGCAACGTTTTCGTTTTTTTTATTCCATATTATTTTAAGCTAAAAACACAAAGTGTGCTATAAGGAAAAATATCTGAACAAAAAAAGTTCTATAAAATTATTTTAAATTGAGCGGAACAAAAATAAAACGAAACGCGAGGTTGAAATACAAGAACAGACCCAGCTAATCCATCAACGTCAAACGTCTATATACACATGTCAAATGAGTTTGAATTTTCAACAAAATATCTGACAAACGTGTGTAGCGTCGGTGGTGTAAAGGTTAGCATGGTTGCCTTCCAAGCAGTCGATCCGGGTTCGATTCCCGGCTGACGCATTAATTTTTAAAAGGATATTTTTTTTTTTTAATTTACGGCATTAATTTTAAATATTTGGCAATAACTTAGGAGTCAGGCTTGCTTTTTGGTGTCTAGTTAGCTGATCATATATATCGCGTGTAGAGAGGACAAATGTATGTACATTTTTTTTGTTAAATCGATGTATATTTCTACTTAAACTGTCAATAATACAAGCTGCAAGAACACTCATGTAGATTGTCGTAAAAGTAGAACGCAAACATTTTATGAATGTTTTAAACATAATATTTTGCACTATTTTAATATTGGAATGAGATTTATAAACCCATTTTTCACGAGATGTTTATTTGTACATACTGCATGTGTGCTCTCTACCCTCGATATATTCAGGCAACAACATCTGACTAGCAGTTGCCAGGATAATGGCCAGATTTTCACCAGGATAGTGGCCAGATTTTCGCCATCTCCGACATCAGCGACTAGATACTGGACAAATCACACGGTGTGGGAGGGGGCGGGTAATGGGTTGATTGATGTGTGTTCTTGACCTACTTCCCTAATTAGCCTCTCACATCAAAGTTCAGTCTCTCCCTCTTCCCCACTTCTCTAGTTCATACCCCACTAACTTAAGAATGTGGAAAAGATAATCAGCTGTCACCATTCATTTATTTACAGATCTGGTAGATTATAATCAATTATCTAAGAATAACCATTGAAATTGTTTAGAGGTCAAAGTATAGGTCTAGACATTTGTATTTCTTCTGCTTTAAAAATATTTCTCCTACATATTAGGCCTACTTCGTTGAGAGTAGTATAACTTGGTTTGCGACATAGCTTTTGTAAATAAAGCATCCCCCCACCACAACCCACCCCCCCCCTCCACCCCCCGAAGTACAACTAGCAATCCGTACAAAGTCCGTGTAGCTAAAGTAAAGACCTCAGCTTCAGACGGTGAGTAAAAAAAAAACATGACCCCAGCGACATCGCCTTACAACAGGGAGCTGTAGACTCCAGACTGTTCTACACCAAGCCATGGAATGCCAGACACTCAGGCTAGTTTTCTTTTAAAGTTTGGCTCCCTTCTAGAGTGGAATCTAATTTTTGCATCCCGCTCTCTCCTCAACGGCGTCGGTGGTGTAAAGGTTAGCATGGTTGCCTTCCAAGCAGTCGATCCGGGTTCGATTCCCGGCTGACGCACCTTTTTTTTTTTAAATTTAAAAGAATGTATCCTTAATGTAAGCATTCTTCATTGGACTTTTTTTCTATACATTTTCGTCTTAAATTTACAACCGATATACATGAGATAAACTTTAAACTGAAAATTGTGGATAAATAGCTGTGTTGTGATACCTCTTAACATCATAATCGTCCCATACATGACATCAGCCAAATGTCAACAAATGACATAGATAACCAGACAATGGTGGACTCGACTTGCGCGGGTGTGTGGTGTGTGTGATTTGTGCGGTTGAAGGGGGGGGGGGGCTGGTAGATATAGATTTTAACGTACAACGCGGTTTATAGCCATTTAAATAAAAAGAAGAGCAGTATTTGCATTCCAATTTATTTTAAGATAAAAAAAAACAAAAATAAATGTGCTATGAGGAAAATAATATCTGTAGAAAAATTTATTTTATACATTATTGTAAATTTATAAATAATTGTAAATTGAGCGCAACGAAAATACAACGAAACTCAAGGTTGAAATACAAGAACAAATCCAGCTAATCAATCAACGTCAAATATCTATATACACATGTCAGATGAGTTTCAATTTTCAACAAAATATGTCCTTAACATGTATAGCGTCGGTGGTGTAAAGGTCAGCATGGTTGCCTTCCAAGCAGTCGATCCGGGTTCGATTCCCGGCTGACGCACCTATTATTTTTTAATTTAAAAAATGTTTCTTAATGTAAGAATTCTTTGTTGGGTTTTTTTTCGAGACTTTTTCTCTAATGTTACAACTTATAGACGTGAGATAACGATTTCATAGGTCAAATAGTGACTTGACTTATACCACGTGACTATGCGGATAAAAGCCTGTGTTGTGATACCTCATAACTGCTGACAGTTATATTGATGCATTTTTTAACGAGAGCTTTGTGACCCCCCCCCCCCCACCCACTGGTCTACACTTCCCATCGTCCCACGCATCAGCCAAATTTCAACAAATGACATGATGTCCAGACCCTGATGGACTCGGTATGCGTGGGTGTGTGGTGTGTGTGGTGTGTGTGGTGTGTGTGATGGGTGTGGTGGGTGTGTGGTGGGGAAGGGGTTGGAGTTTGTGCGGTTGGGGGGGGGGAGGCTGGTAGAGATGGATTTTAACAGACAGTGTGGTTTATAGCCATTTAAATACAAAGAAGAGCAGTATTTGCATACAGCGTATGACGCGTTCTCTTCAAATGAAAACATCAAATATCGGTTTAAACTAAAGTCCTACTGCACTAATGCATTAAAATATGCAAACATGCATCCATAGATATGTGTTCTTTATCTTTCTCAAACACACCAACACATGTACACTCATTGTAGTACATACACACACACATACACACCAGCACAAAACAACTTGCTTGCAAACACGTACATGCACGCTTATTGTAACACACACAAACTCACTATGCTAAACACACGTAGACTGCACACACACACATACACACCAGCACAAAACAACGTGCTTGCAAACACATACATGCACGCTTATTGTAACACACACACACACTCAAATCACAACACCGAACACACGCAGACTACCCACATACACACACACATACTCACAACACCGGACACACGCAGACTACCCACATACACACAAAGCCAGTGATTAAACAATATCTGACCTGTGTTCAACAAACTCACGTTACACGTGTGTATTTAACCTGGTCTAAAAATAGAACACTCACAGTGGAAGTTTGAAAATTATCTTTACAGAATGACCTCTCGAAGCTCTATACCTTATCAAGGCTAAATTAATAACAGCACAACTTGAACGTACATTACAAAAACACATCAAGGGCAGGAATTCGATAAGACGAAAATAGAAGCATTAAGCCTTTGATATTGACTGGAGTTCGCCATTGGGAGATGCAAGAAAAAATCTTTAAACTTCGTTACTTTAGATGTTTGAATTTCGTTTTTCTTTTCCAATTACCGAAAGATAAGTCTGGTATAAATATACAAAGGAATGATGCAAGTTGATTGGAATAAAGAATACAATAATTGTTGTCAAAGATGTATTTAAATTGATGAATGATAACATAAAACTGAATGGGATGTGTGATTATCAAAGGGAAACAATCAGTGTAACACTTTAATAGGGCAGCAATCAGTGTGAAAATAGCAACGGCTGGCAAAATGGTCAGATTTGTGTATGGGATTTTGTGAAGTAAAACGACATGACTGAATTGACTGTGTTAGCTCTTTAGCTCTTGATTAAACTCATATTTTTACTCATGGTTAAATAAAATCCAAGATTAGCTGGTGAATGTTCAACTTAACTCATGCTTAGCGCAATCTTTAACTCACATGCCAAGGCATCAGTTTACTCTTCATTTTAAAAAGTAAGTAAAGTTCCCTTTTCAAACCTGACTGACGGTCGATGAAGCAAGTGAACAAGAGTTCACCTGTAGGGCCTATTTGTAACCTACGTAAATAAAGGGATATAACTCATGATTTTACTTGGCTTTTTTAGACAGGTAAAAGAAAGATGTTTCGTATGAGTCATACAATATTAGATATTTGGAATATATCGTATGTTTAGTGGTAAAGTCCTATCTAACTACCTTTCTATACATACCGTCTTGAGTTATGGTTAATCGCACAATAGGTCTATCTCTGTTTTACTTACACCTATTCTCTACAACTTATATATTTACTACCATGTAAATAATTATTGCCTGCTACTCTTATCTCGACTGTTACTTACATAGGTCTACATTGCCTACCATTAGACTATATTTCCTACCATTAGACTACATTGCCTACCATTAGACTACATTGCCTACCATTAGACTACATTGCCTACCATTAGACTAAAATGCCGACCCTCGAACTTCTTAGAACCTAAAATTGTCAAATCAGTCCAACTAGAATGTAACACTACCTATACTGCCATAAGATCAATTCTTTCAAACTGACTGTTAGCCCAATTCGCCTCAACGTAAAGTTGCCTGGAATGTCAAATGGCTAGTCTGTTAAATTTACCTAGATATCAAACTGTGGAATTAGCCTAGAATGTCCAACTCGCTAGTTTGTCGACATAGCCTGGGCTGACACAATGGTCCAGTCTGCCTAGGTGTTGTAGTGGACAGATCCCCCCTAACTTTAACCCACCCCCCCGACTGCCCAGCCACTCCAACTTGATAAAACCCTCCCCTAGGTTATTGGTTCTGACGTCACATGTGGGATGGAATTATCTGACCGCTGGGGCCAGAAAATGTCAGTCAATGAATTGGATCGGATGTAAACAACGATAGACAAGGACATCAGGGGGGGGGGGGGGGCGGGGGGGGGGCGGGGGGGGGGGTCGTGTGGGATGTGGGGCACTTGTTGTATGTGGGGCACTTGTTGTATGTGGGGCACTTGTTGTATGTGGGGCACTTGTTGTACGTGGGGCACTTGTTTTGTATGTGGGGCACTTGTTTGATGTGGGGCACTTGGTGTATGTGGGGCACTTGTTGTATGTGGGGCACTTGTATGTGGGGCACTTGTTTTGTATGTGGGACACTTCTTTTGTATGTGGAGCACTTGTTTTGTTTGTGGGGCACTTGTTTGATGTGGGGCACTGGTTTGATGTGGGGCACTTGTTTGATGTGGGTTACTTCTTGTCTGTGGAGCACTTGTTTTGTATGTGGGGCACTTCTTTTGTATGTGGGGCACTTGTTTGATGAGGGGCACTTGTTTGATGAGGGGACTTTTTTCAATGTGGTACTTGTTGTATATGGGGAGCGTGGTTTATATAGGACACCGTGTATTATATATGGAAAAAAATCAACAAGGGCATTTCACCACAGGCACTATTATTGACATAGAAATGTAGTCTGGTGCATAATTTACAGGGCAGAAGCTATAGATGTGTAGCTGCAGCATACAGCCACACAGGGCCTTCCTAGGTCAAGCCATCAAGTGTTTATGTTGACTGGCATTACAGTAAGCACATTGAGAAACGTTTTCCCCTTCCAACTCCAGATATAACGGGTGATAAATCTGATTAAAATATGAGAGTTCCACATGTTTGCAAGATGTTTACATTTTTTTTAACTCAGCCAGTAACAAGAGGCATACATGTGAATTCAACTTTCCCATGGGAGTTCAACTTTCACATGTGAGTTCAACTTTCCCATGTGAGTTCAACTTTCCCATGGGAGTTCAACTTTCCCATGGGAGTTCAACTTTCCCATGTGTTCAACTTTCCCATGTGAGTTCAACTTTTCCATGTGAGTTCAACTTTCCCATGTGAGTTCAACTTTCCCATGAGTACTCAAAACAGTGTGAACAGATAACAGCATGCTTAACACTCTGCGTGATACCATGGGGCAAACATTTGTGTGTCGACATTGTCAGCTTTAGATTTATCTGTAGGCTAGTTCAAGCACACACACGCACACACGCACACACACACATATATATATATATATATATATATATATATATATATATATATATATATATATATATATATATATATATATATATATAGGTGTGTTAGCTTTACATTTGTGTAGACCAAGTTCACAAAACTCGATATAATTGGCTCAGCTTTACATAACAGCTTTACGTAAGTTGTTTCGCGTGTTGTTCTTTTGAATAAAGTACAATTAGATAAAAACAGTCCCATTATGTTGAGCATTGTAAAAAGAAAAACATTGCTAACATACGACGATGTTAATGGAATTAAGTAACAGCTAATTTCTCCGGTTACCGCCCCTGATGTCCCGTATATCATTAGAGATGTGCGAGTGAGAACGGCGCCTGCACACATACAGGGGGACAACAACAGGGGTAATAACAAACAAGGGCCGCAATCGTGTCCAAGGACCGATAACTCTGGCTATAACGCTGGCTGGGTTAGGACGCGAAATGGACAGGGGAGACGGTGTTAATAGCCCGGGGAGGGTCGTTGGGGATGAACTTTGTGGGATGGGAGTTAGCAGAACGATGGGGAGGGGGGGGGGGATATGGGAGGGGGGTGAGCAGGACGCGCCGAGGGGCACAGGAAGGAAGTGCGATTAGAGATTCATTTCGAACAAGGTTGGAATTTCCATTCATTTTGTTCCTAATTTTAACATGCCGACGTCATCGGTTTATCTTTAGATGATGGAGAAACGAGATTTTACGTTGGGGGATATATTTACCCTTGGTTACATGCACGGACTTGAAGCTACTCGTCTACATAATATTATTCTGTGGAAATAGCCTGTTAGCCCTTATTTTCTATTTGAATCCAACACTAG
Organism: Physella acuta; assembly: GCF_028476545.2. NCBI lineage: Eukaryota > Metazoa > Mollusca > Gastropoda > Physidae > Physella > Physella acuta. The sequence goes on from NW_026733168.1 coordinate 35,304, forward strand.
GATGGGGTGAAAAGGGGGGGGGGAGAATGGCAGTACATGTGCACGAAAAATGAATACGTTTTGTAGACGAATATTATAAACGATATGTATCTTGTTTTATTCATTGCGTTATTGCGCACCTTCTATCTATCTAAAACCGCTGTAATCATATTTTCGTAAAGCAATTTAAAAAAATTAATTAAAGACAATGTTTGATAAAACATTCAGACAATAGCGTGCTCCATTATGAAGCCTCTCCCCTCTCACCGGCCTGGTCTAAATTTAGCTCCGCTACGGCGTAATGCCCGGATGTCACGACAGTGACGTCAGTTGGCCTCCAGCTGTCACATGATACCCGTATACCGTGTCAACAATGTAAACATTAATTTGTAACTTTAGCTTTCAAATATTGCCGTACAGGTAGCTTTAGCCAGTGGATACTCCAGCAAGTGTACGGGGGGGGGGGGGGGGGCGAGGACGATCTTTGTTAGCGAACGTTCGTGTTTAGTCGGCGTTGTTTATTTAGGGCTTGTTTTTGTTTCAGGTTTGTTTTCCTTACTACAAATGTACACTACTGATACAGTTATTACATATGGTGTATTTTCAACTAGATCTAATGTATGTTACCTTATGTGTATCAATATATTTACAACATTTTAACAATATAATAAAGTGTGATACATTTGACTATGCGGGGAGAGAGATATATTAATTAACATATCAAACGTGTTAATTAATAAATGTGTTATCTATTAAAGACATATGCCATTAGAAAAAAAATGTATTTAAAATAAAACAAAAAAAAGTGCGTCAGCCGGGAATCGAACCCGGATCGACTGCTTGGAAGGCAACCATGCTAACCTTTACACCACCGACGCTGCGAACTTAGCAAAGATAAAAAGTACATTTGATTACACTGACATAATGTAAACTATGGTCATAGCTCATAGATAAGCTGGTTTGTGAAGAACACGAGGTCGACTCGGTACAGATGTACGTTGATAGGACGTGATTGAGGGGAGGGGGGGGAGGGGGTTCAGAGGATCAATCAGTAGCGTAGCAAAGGGGGGGGGGGGGTTCAGAGGATCAACCAAGTGTACAGGTAAGGCAGGTCGAACACATACTTAGCCGTGTTTAGGGTTTCTGTGACTAATGACACTGGTTGATTAATTAGTGGTGGCTAATGACTGGGGATATGTGCTTGTCGCGTGACTGAGAAATCGTGACACAGGCAACGTGACACAGGCAACGTGACTTCACGTGATCAGACTTAACACCGTGTCCATAGATACAAAGTGTATGCTTAGAGCGCAGATAAGTTCACACCGTGACCATAGACACGCATTTTGTACCCACGAAAAAAAAAAATAGGTCGAAGGTTATAGGCTACAGAGTTTATAGTCCTTGTAGAATATCTAAGGTCATATAGTGCATAGACTTCAATCAGGGTCAAAGGTCAAACAGTACAGCCAATCAAATTGTCTTTGGTATAACCACATGAAAATCTGAACAAGATGTACTATAGTGCATAGATCGTAAATATCATAATCAGACTTTTACCGGACCTTTAAGACCGGACTCTACTACCGGATATCTAAAATATTGAACTAGCCAGGTCCAAAGACCGGACTGTACTACCGGATATCTAACAGATTGAACTAGCCAGGTCCCAAACACCGGATCCTTTAATACAGGACTTCTGCATGATTTAAAAAAAAACGGACTTTTACTACCGGCACTCTACTGATATCTTACCGGAACTTAACGATGGAACTTTTAGCCCCGAACCACTTAACCACACCCCCACCCCCACCCCCCAACCCCCACCACGTAACACTCAAACACCCGGCTGTTGTTGTATCTACCAGCGACTGATGCTGTTGTATCTACCAGCGACTGATGCTGCTGTTGTATCTACCAGCGACTGATGCTGTTGTTGTATCTACCAGCGACTGATGCTGTTGTTGTATCTACCAGCGACTGATGCTGTTGTTGTATCTACCAGCGACTGATGCTGTTGTATCTACCAGCGACTGATGCTGTTGTTGTATCTACCAGCGACTGATGCTGTGGAAGCCAGAACTACGATGCAAAGTCTGGTGCTGATTAAAGAGAAGCTCACGCGGGGTGGGGAGGGCAGTCCACCGACCCCTTGAAAGGGGCCGTAATCCCAGGGATCAGCCGCCATTGTCATCGTTTGGTGGGGCGATGCGGCCCGCTAGGTGGCCAATCGAATGGCCTGGGCCACAAGGGCCACACTGGGCTAATCAATGTCTTACGGGTGAATGGTTAATGAATGGTTAATGAATGGTTAATGAATGGCGATACTAGCTCGCTGGTGTAGAGAGTACAAGTCTACGGTCAACAAAATGTTTGGAACAAAAACTATCAGTTTTGAAGTAAATACCATTTAGAATCGACGAGGTAATAAACACAGTAAATAAAAACTGCAAGGCTAAATATATAACCACGAGGTTAAATAGGTAACCACTTGGCTAAATATATAGCTAGTGGTTATTAACCACCAAATCAAAACAAGTAACTCTAAGCTAAACATTAGAAGGAACACCTTAAATATGATTAAAAATTCTGTTTACATCAACTTTACAGTCTTTAAAAAAACTAGTGTGTAGGCAACCTGCGGCTCGCGAGCCGCATGCGGCTCCTTTGATGTCAAGATGATACTCTCCCGCTCCTTGCACAAATACTAATAATCTTAATCAAAAAATAAAATACTTGAAATTTAAAAAAATGTTAGTGGCTCTTTAAAACCAGGGAAATTTTGAAAATTGTAACTTTTGGCTCTTCCGCCTCAAAAGGTTGCCGACCCCAGGTGTAGGCCATTACACGTAACCAACTTACTCAATTTAGTTAATAAAATATTGTTTGTATAAAAGTATATATTTATTTTGTCGTTTTTTTTTTTCAGATACAATGAGGAGGGGGTGTGGTTATTTTGTGAATCTGCATTTTCAGGTCAATTTTTAGTTGAAAGTGATACCACAGAACCGTGTACACGATTACACATGCAATACTATAGGAATCGCTGACACGATTACACATGCAATACTATAAGAATCGCTGACACAATGAATCATGTACTAACGGTACTAGAGAAACACTCAACGATTATTCACTTAGGAACGGTTTACACGATTACACACGCGAGGATAGCCCGGAGGGACATAATTAATCTTCCAATTAAAATAATCTGAATCTCCAATCGTTCTTCTAAACACAGAAGCGTCGGTGGTGTAAAGGTTAGCATGGTTGCCTTCCAAGCAGTCGATCCGGGTTCGATTCCCGGCTGATACATATATTTTTTTCAGATAGCATTAAAAAAAAGTTTTTTTTAATTTTGTGCTTAGTAATTAAAGAATAATTTTGTTTTTTTTTCGAAATTACTTTAACAAACTACACATATCAATAGTTTCATATATAAGACATGCTGTTATTTGTTGGTAGGACGTTATTTTCACCTAAACAAGGGAACTATGATCAAGTAATGGCCGCAAGTCCATGCAACGCGTCCTTTACTAGGGCAAATCTCGTTAGCAATGCCTTTTTCTTCACTTTACACTAGCAAGACAGGTAGGCTATACTATTATTAGCTGAGTAATTAGGTTAATCCGTAACTTGGAGTGAACAAAGTAAATCTTTTTATTTAAAATCTAACAAAATATTCTATAGTAGAAAATGTAAATAAAGTTCATAGATAAACTCCTCCTTATATAGCGTCGGTGGTGTAAAGGTTAGCATGGTTGCCTTCCAAGCAGTCGATCCGGGTTCGATTCCCGGCTGACGCAGATTTTTTTAGACATCATTTTGAAAAAAAAAAATTAACTTTGAGTTTAATAAGTAAACAACACAACTGATTGTTATAACTACACATTTTGTTACGACCATAAGTAAGTAATTCAGTTATTGTTTGTTCCACATGAACAACTGAACTATCATAGGGCAGGGCCTAATGGCCGTAACTAAGTTCATGCAACTAGCCTATTAATACGGCACATCACGCAAGCTCTGACCTGTTTTTTACAATCTACATACAAAATACTTTCACATGCCAATCATGTTTAACTATCTATGTCCGAGTAATTAGGTTAATCCGTAGATTAACGTGGGTTTAACCTGATTTAACCACCGTAGACTAATCAGGGGTATCTAATTAAAACACACAAATAAATTCTATACCACGAAATTAAAAAAAAAATAATGTCTAAACCTGCGTAGCGTCGGTGGTGTAAAGGTTAGCATGGTTGCCTTCCAAGCAGTCGATCCGGGTTCGATTCCCGGCTGACGCAATTTTTTTTAGTCGACAAAAACATATAAAAGGTTGAATTGTATATGATTTAAAAATAATTTCAACTTTATTACGATTGCGGTGCGATGCGTCCTATACATAAAATGATGTTGTCAATACTCATCTCTTGTTGTTTATTTTAAATGAAATGTGATTTATAAATGAATAATTAGTTTTCGTGCAATGATTACAATTTTAGTAAATACAGCGCTAAAATAATATAATCATAACTCGATACCATGGAATTAAAAAGCATTTTTTGTGTGCAAGATTTAGAAAAGCTTCAAAGATAAGCAGAATTTTAGAAAATTAGTAAGAAAAACAATTCAAGGGAAACAACCAGAAATATATAACACCAGACAACTACTCTTTGATTGTTTCCCTTTAATTAAATGGGTTCTTCTATCAAATACAAATAACATAGTTAAATCAGCTGGCGATAAAATAAACATTTTCAATCATCAATAACGCTTATTTTAATTACATAAAGACGAAAGGCAAGCACAATTAATATATAATTAAATTTAAATATTTTTTGTAAAAAAAAAACAAAGTAAAAAATGTATAAAAGACAGCATGCAGTTACAAGATGTGTTGTATGTAACTCACGTTTGACGTCATCACGTCCAGATCGCGTGCTGCCGTTAAGTTGAGTACACGGCTCCACCTGCACGCTGTTCGCCTTCTGACACAGAACAGCCGCCCCCATCCTCAACAGCCCTGTTCTCCCTCGATCTCTGCTCCAATAGAGACTGGACAGCCGGTGGGGGGAGGGGGGAAATGTTCTAGACCAACACGGCGACCAGGGACCCGGTCATTCGTGATAGTTCCACGCGTTAATTAATCTCTGATTAGCGATAGTTTCACTCGTTAATTAATCTAGGATTAACACTGTAGACCATTCAATAGTCAGGCGGCGGTGATTAGTTCACGAAACACATGTAGCCTTAACACCATATGTATGTTTGGTGTCGGTAGATTCATATGCCACATGACAGTCTCACCTTGTATATACATATATATATATATATATATATATATATATATATATATATATATATATATATATATGTATATATATATATGTATATATATATATGTATATATATATATATATATATATATATATATATATATATATATATATATATATATATATATATATGTATATATAAGTATATATGTATATATATATATATATATATATATATATATATATATATATATATATATATATATATATATATATATATATATATATATGATGGTATTATGTTAAAATGTCGATAATGAACTGAGTAAAACAAATCGTTTACCGCACCACAATAAAATAAACATCCAATTCAGCCGAAAGTTTCGCGTGTTTAAACATCGATCTAACGCGACGAGCGGGCAGTAAACGTTCTAACGTAAACACCCCTATCACGTGACTACATTTGCATACAGTGATACCCAAGTGGAGGTAAGTTGGTGCCAGACTTCATACTGCCGGGGGACAGGGCGGATTGGGTTCCAGATACGGGGTGGGGGAGGTACGGGGGGAGGACAGCAAGATTGATGGAGAGGGGGACGAAGGAGGCGACAGAGTGACAGTGACAAAAAGACCACGTCGGAGGATCAATTTCAAAACACGGGCAGAACACAGGGGCGGTGAGGCGGGGTTGTGGGGTATCTATGTGTGTGTTGGTAGTGGGTGTCTATGTGTGGGATGGTAGTGGGTGTTTATGTGTGTGTTGGTAGTGGGTGTCTATGTGTGGGATGGTAGTGGGTGTTTATGTGTGTGTTGGTAGTGGGTGTCTATGTGTGTGTTGGTAGTGGGTGTCTATGTGTGTGTTGGTAGTGGGTGTCTATGTTAGGGTTGGTAGTGGGTGTCTATGTGTGTGTTGGTAGTGGGTGTCTATGTGAGGGTTGGTAGTGGGTGTTTATGTGTGTGTTGGTAGTGTGTCTATGTGTGTGTTGGTAGTGGGTGTCTATGTGTGTGTTGGTAGTGTGTCTATGTGAGGGTTGGTAGTGGGTGTCTATGTGTGTGTTGGTAGTGGGTGTCTATGTGTAGGTTGGTAGTGGGTGTCTAGGTGTGGGTTGGTAGTGGGTGTCTATGTTAGGGTTGGTAGTGGGTGTCTATGTGTGTGTTGGTAGTGGGTGTCTATGTGTGGTTTGGTAGTGGGTGTCTATGTGTAGGTTGGTAGTGGGTGTCTATGTGTGGGTTGGTAGTGGGTGTCTATGTGTAGGTTGGTAGTGGGTGTCTATGTGAGGGTCGGTAGTGGGTGTCTATGTGTAGGTTGGTAGTGGGTGTCTATGTGTGGGATGGTAGTGGGTGTCTATGTGTGGTTTGGTAGTGGGTGTCTATGTGTGTGTCGGTAGTCGGTGTCTATGTGTGGGGTTGTAGTGGGTGTCTATGTGTGGGATGGTAGTGGGTGTCTATGTGTGTGTCGGTAGTCGGTGTCTATGTGTGGGGTTGTAGTGGGTGTCTATGTGTGTGATGGTAGTGGGTGTCTGTGTGTGTGTTGGTAGTCGGTGTCTATGTGTGGGGTTGTAGTGGGTGTCTATGTGTGGGTTGGTAGTGGGTGTCTATGTGTGTGTCGGTAGTCGGTGTCTATGTGTGGGGTTGTAGTGGGTGTCTATGTGTGGGATGGTAGTGGGTGTCTATGTGTGTGATGGTAGTGGGTGTCTGTGTGTAGGTTGGTAGTGGGTGTCTATGTGTGGGTTGGTAGTTGGTGTCTATGTGTGGGTTGGTAGTGGGTGTCTATGTGTGGTTTGGTAGTGGGTGTCTATGTGTGGTTTGGTAGTGGGTGTCTATGTGTGTGTTGGTAGAGGGTGTCTATGTGTGTGTTGGTAGTGGGTGTTTATGTGTGTGTTGGTAGTGGGTGTCTATGTGTGGGTTGGTAGTGGGTGTTTATGTGTAGGTTGGTAGTGGGTGTCTATGTGTGAGTTGGTAGTGGGTGTCTATGTGTGGTTTGGTAGTGGGTGTCTATGTAGGTTGGTAGTGGGTGTCTACGTTAGGGTTGGTAGTGGGTGTCTATGTGTGGGTTGGTAGTGGGTGTTTATGTGTAGGTTGGTAGTGGGTGTCTATGTGTGAGTTGGTAGTGGGTGTCTATGTGTGGTTTGGTAGTGGGTGTCTATGTGTGGTTTGGTAGTGGGTGTCTATGTAGGTTGGTAGTGGGTGTCTATGTTAGGGTTGGTAGTGGGTGTCTATGTTAGGGTTGGTAGTGGGTGTCTATGTGTGGTTTGGTAGTGGGTGTCTATGTATGGGTTGGTAGTGGGTGTCTATGTGTGGGTTGGTAGTGGGGTATGTGTGGGATGGTAGTGGGTGTTTATGTTAGGGTTGGTAGTGGGTGTCTATGTGTGGAATGGTAGTGGGTGTCTATGTGTGTGTTGGTAGTGGGTGTCTATGTGTGGGTTGGTAGTGGGTGTCTATGTGTGTGTTGGTAGTGGGTGTCTATGTTAGGGTTGGTAGTGGGTGTCTATGTGTGTGTTGGTAGTGGGTGTCTATGTGAGGGTTGGTAGTGGGTGTTTATGTGTGTGTTGGTAGTGTGTCTATGTGTGTGTTGGTAGTGGGTGTCTATGTGTGTGTTGGTAGTGTGTCTATGTGAGGGTTGGTAGTGGGTGTCTATGTGTGTGTTGGTAGTGGGTGTCTATGTGTAGGTTGGTAGTGGGTGTCTAGGTGTGGGTTGGTAGTGGGTGTCTATGTTAGGGTTGGTAGTGGGTGTCTATGTGTGTGTTGGTAGTGGGTGTCTATGTGTGGTTTGGTAGTGGGTGTCTATGTGTAGGTTGGTAGTGGGTGTCTATGTGTGGGTTGGTAGTGGGTGTCTATGTGTAGGTTGGTAGTGGGTGTCTATGTGAGGGTCGGTAGTGGGTGTCTATGTGTAGGTTGGTAGTGGGTGTCTATGTGTGGGATGGTAGTGGGTGTCTATGTGTGGTTTGGTAGTGGGTGTCTATGTGTGTGTCGGTAGTCGGTGTCTATGTGTGGGGTTGTAGTGGGTGTCTATGTGTGGGATGGTAGTGGGTGTCTATGTGTGTGTCGGTAGTCGGTGTCTATGTGTGGGGTTGTAGTGGGTGTCTATGTGTGGGATGGTAGTGGGTGTCTATGTGTGTGATGGTAGTGGGTGTCTGTGTGTGTGTTGGTAGTCGGTGTCTATGTGTGGGGTTGTAGTGGGTGTCTATGTGTGGGTTGGTAGTGGGTGTCTATGTGTGTGTCGGTAGTCGGTGTCTATGTGTGGGGTTGTAGTGGGTGTCTATGTGTGGGATGGTAGTGGGTGTCTATGTGTGTGATGGTAGTGGGTGTCTGTGTGTAGGTTGGTAGTGGGTGTCTATGTGTGGGTTGGTAGTTGGTGTCTATGTGTGGGTTGGTAGTGGGTGTCTGTGTGTGGGTTGGTAGTTGGTGTCTATGTGTGGGTTGGTAGTGGGTGTCTATGTGTGGGTTGGTAGTGGGTGTCTATGTGTGTGTTGGTAGTTGGTGTCTATGTGTGGGTTGGTAGTGGGTGTCTATGTGTGGTTTGGTAGTGGGTGTCTATGTGTGGTTTGGTAGTGGGTGTCTATGTGTGTGTTGGTAGAGGGTGTCTATGTGTGTGTTGGTAGTGGGTGTCTATGTTAGGGTTGGTAGTGGGTGTCTATGTGTGGGTTGGTAGTGGGTGTTTATGTGTAGGTTGGTAGTGGGTGTCTATGTGTGAGTTGGTAGTGGGTGTCTATGTGTGGTTTGGTAGTGGGTGTCTATGTAGGTTGGTAGTGGGTGTCTACGTTAGGGTTGGTAGTGGGTGTCTATGTGTGAGTTGGTAGTGGGTGTCTATGTGTGGGTTGGTAGTGGGTGTCTATGTGTGGTTTGGTAGTGGGTGTCTATGTAGGTTGGTAGTGGGTGTCTATGTTAGGGTTGGTAGTGGGTGTCTATGTTAGGGTTGGTAGTGGGTGTCTATGTGTGGTTTGGTAGTGGGTGTCTATGTATGGGTTGGTAGTGGGTGTCTATGTGTGGGTTGGTAGTGGGGTATGTGTGGGATGGTAGTGGGTGTTTATGTTAGGGTTGGTAGTGGGTGTCTATGTGTGGAATGGTAGTGGGTGTCTATGTGTGTGTTGGTAGTGGGTGTCTATGTGTGGGTTGGTAGTGGGTGTCTATGTGTGTGTTTGTAGTGGGTGTCTATGTGTGGTTTGGTAGTGGGTGTCTATGTGTGTGTTGGTAGTGGGTGTCTATGTGTGTGTTGGTAGTGGGTGTCTATGTGTGGGATGGTAGTGGGTGTTTATGTGTGTGTTGGTAGTGGGTGTCTATGTGTGTGTTGGTAGTGGGTGTCTATGTGTGTGTTGGTAGTGGGTGTCTATGTTAGGGTTGGTAGTGGGTGTCTATGTGTGTGTTGGTAGTGGGTGTCTATGTGAGGGTTGGTAGTGGGTGTTTATGTGTGTGTTGGTAGTGTGTCTATGTGTGTGTTGGTAGTGGGTGTCTATGTGTGTGTTGGTAGTGTGTCTATGTGAGGGTTGGTAGTGGGTGTCTATGTGTGTGTTGGTAGTGGGTGTCTATGTGTAGGTTGGTAGTGGGTGTCTAGGTGTGGGTTGGTAGTGGGTGTCTATGTTAGGGTTGGTAGTGGGTGTCTATGTGTGTGTTGGTAGTGGGTGTCTATGTGTGGTTTGGTAGTGGGTGTCTATGTGTAGGTTGGTAGTGGGTGTCTATGTGTGGGTTGGTAGTGGGTGTCTATGTGTAGGTTGGTAGTGGGTGTCTATGTGAGGGTCGGTAGTGGGTGTCTATGTGTAGGTTGGTAGTGGGTGTCTATGTGTGGGATGGTAGTGGGTGTCTATGTGTGGTTTGGTAGTGGGTGTCTATGTGTGTGTCGGTAGTCGGTGTCTATGTGTGGGGTTGTAGTGGGTGTCTATGTGTGGGATGGTAGTGGGTGTCTATGTGTGTGTCGGTAGTCGGTGTCTATGTGTGGGGTTGTAGTGGGTGTCTATGTGTGGGATGGTAGTGGGTGTCTATGTGTGTGATGGTAGTGGGTGTCTGTGTGTGTGTTGGTAGTCGGTGTCTATGTGTGGGGTTGTAGTGGGTGTCTATGTGTGGGTTGGTAGTGGGTGTCTATGTGTGTGTCGGTAGTCGGTGTCTATGTGTGGGGTTGTAGTGGGTGTCTATGTGTGGGATGGTAGTGGGTGTCTATGTGTGTGATGGTAGTGGGTGTCTGTGTGTAGGTTGGTAGTGGGTGTCTATGTGTGGGTTGGTAGTTGGTGTCTATGTGTGGGTTGGTAGTTGGTGTCTATGTGTGGGTTGGTAGTGGGTGTCTATGTGTGGTTTGGTAGTGGGTGTCTATGTGTGGTTTGGTAGTGGGTGTCTATGTGTGTGTTGGTAGAGGGTGTCTATGTGTGTGTTGGTAGTGGGTGTCTATGTTAGGGTTGGTAGTGGGTGTCTATGTGTGGGTTGGTAGTGCGTGTTTATGTGTAGGTTGGTAGTGGGTGTCTATGTGTGAGTTGGTAGTGGGTGTCTATGTGTGGTTTGGTAGTGGGTGTCTATGTAGGTTGGTAGTGGGTGTCTACGTTAGGGTTGGTAGTGGGTGTCTATGTGTGAGTTGGTAGTGGGTGTCTATGTGTGGGTTGGTAGTGGGTGTCTATGTGTGGTTTGGTAGTGGGTGTCTATGTAGGTTGGTAGTGGGTGTCTATGTTAGGGTTGGTAGTGGGTGTCTATGTTAGGGTTGGTAGTGGGTGTCTATGTGTGGTTTGGTAGTGGGTGTCTATGTATGGGTTGGTAGTGGGTGTCTATGTGTGGGTTGGTAGTGGGGTATGTGTGGGATGGTAGTGGGTGTTTATGTTAGGGTTGGTAGTGGGTGTCTATGTGTGGAATGGTAGTGGGTGTCTATGTGTGTGTTGGTAGTGGGTGTCTATGTGTGGGTTGGTAGTGGGTGTCTATGTGTGTGTTTGTAGTGGGTGTCTATGTGTGGTTTGGTAGTGGGTGTCTATGTGTGTGTTGGTAGTGGGTGTCTATGTGTGTGTTGGTAGTGGGTGTCTATGTTAGGGTTGGTAGTGGGTGTCTATGTGTGGGTTGGTAGTGGGTGTTTATGTGTAGGTTGGTAGTGGGTGTCTATGTGTGAGTTGGTAGTGGGTGTCTATGTGTGGGTTGGTAGTGGGTGTCTATGTAGGTTGGTAGTGGGTGTCTATGTTAGGGTTGGTAGTGGGTGTCTATGTGTGAGTTGGTAGTGGGTGTCTATGTGTGGGTTGGTAGTGGGTGTCTATGTAGGTTGGTAGTGGGTGTCTATGTTAAGGTTGGTAGTGGGTGTCTATGTTAGGGTTGGTAGTGGGTGTCTATGTGTGTGTTGGTAGTGGGTGTCTATGTGTGGGTTGGTAGTGGGTGTCTATGTTAGGGTTGGTAGTGGGTGTCTATGTGTGGGTTGGTAGTGGGTGTCTATGTTAGGGTTGGTAGTGGGTGTCTATGTAGGTTGGTAGTGGGTGTCTATGTTAGGGTTGGTAGTGGGTGTCTATGTTAGGGTTGGTAGTGGGTGTCTATGTGTGGGTTGGTAGTGGGTGTCTATGTGTAGGTTGGTAGTGGGTGTCTATGTAGGTTGGTAGTGGGTGTCTATGTGTAGGTTGGTAGTGGGTGTCTATGTGTGGGTTGGTAGTGGGTGTCTATGTGTAGGTTGGTAGTGGGTGTCTATGTGAGGGTCGGTAGTGGGTGTCTATGTGTAGGTTGGTAGTGGGTGTCTATGTGTGGGATGGTAGTGGGTGTCTATGTGTGGTTTGGTAGTGGGTGTCTATGTGTGTGTCGGTAGTCGGTGTCTATGTGTGGGGTTGTAGTGGGTGTCTATGTGTGGGATGGTAGTGGGTGTCTATGTGTGTGTCGGTAGTCGGTGTCTATGTGTGGGGTTGTAGTGGGTGTCTATGTGTGGGATGGTAGTGGGTGTCTATGTGTGTGATGGTAGTGGGTGTCTGTGTGTGTGTTGGTAGTCGGTGTCTATGTGTGGGGTTGTAGTGGGTGTCTATGTGTGGGTTGGTAGTGGGTGTCTATGTGTGTGTCGGTAGTCGGTGTCTATGTGTGGGGTTGTAGTGGGTGTCTATGTGTGGGATGGTAGTGGGTGTCTATGTGTGTGATGGTAGTGGGTGTCTGTGTGTGTGTTGGTAGTGGGTGTCTATGTGTGGGTTGGTAGTGGGTGTCTATGTGTGTGTTGGTAGTGGGTGTCTGTGTGTAGGTTGGTAGTGGGTGTCTATGTGTGGGTTGGTAGTTGGTGTCTATGTGTGGGTTGGTAGTTGGTGTCTATGTGTGGGTTGGTAGTTGGTGTCTATGTGTGGGTTGGTAGTTGGTGTCTATGTTAGGGTTGGTAGTGGGTGTCTATGTGTGTGTTGGTAGTGGGTGTCTATGTTAGGGTTGGTAGTGGGTGTCTATGTGTGGTTTGGTAGTGGGTGTCTATGTGTGGTTTGGTAGTGGGTGTCTATGTGTGTGTTGGTAGAGGGTGTCTATGTGTGTGTTGGTAGTGGGTGTCTATGTTAGGGTTGGTAGTGGGTGTCTATGTGTGGGTTGGTAGTGGGTGTTTATGTGTAGGTTGGTAGTGGTTGTCTATGTGTGAGTTGGTAGTGGGTGTCTATGTGTGGGTTGGTAGTGGGTGTCTATGTAGGTTGGTAGTGGGTGTCTATGTGTGGGTTGGTAGTGGGTGTCTATGTGTGAGTTGGTAGTGGGTGTCTATGTTAGGGTTGGTAGTGGGTGTCTATGTTAGGGTTGGTAGTGGGTGTCTATGTTAGGGTTGGTAGTGGGTGTCTATGTTAGGGTTGGTAGTGGGTGTTTATGTGTAGGTTGGTAGTGGGTGTCTATGTGTGGGTTGGTAGTGGGTGTCTATGTATGGGTTGGTAGTGGGTGTCTATGTGTGGGTTGGTAGTGGGGTATGTGTGTAGGTTGGTAGTGGGTGTCTATGTGTGGGTTGGTAGTGGGTGTCTATGTGTGGAATGGTAGTGGGTGTCTATGTGTGTGTTGGTAGTGGGTGTCTATGTGTGGGTTGGTAGTGGGTGTCTATGTGTGTGTTGGTAGTGGGTGTCTATGTGTGGTTTGGTAGTGGGTGTCTATGTGTGTGTTGGTAGTGGGTGTCTATGTGTGTGTTGGTAGTGGGTGTCTATGTTAGGGTTGGTAGTGGGTGTCTATGTGTGGGTTGGTAGTGGGTGTTTATGTGTAGGTTGGTAGTGGGTGTCTATGTGTGAGTTGGTAGTGGGTGTCTATGTGTGGGTTGGTAGTGGGTGTCTATGTAGGTTGGTAGTGGGTGTCTATGTTAGGGTTGGTAGTGGGTGTCTATGTGTGAGTTGGTAGTGGGTGTCTATGTGTGGGTTGGTAGTGGGTGTCTATGTAGGTTGGTAGTGGGTGTCTATGTTAGGGTTGGTAGTGGGTGTCTATGTTAGGGTTGGTAGTGGGTGTCTATGTTAGGGTTGGTAGTGGGTGTCTATGTGTGGGTTGGTAGTGGGTGTCTATGTGTGTGTTGGTAGAGGGTGTCTATGTGTGGGTTGGTAGTGGGTGTCTATGTTAGGGTTGGTAGTGGGTGTCTATGTGTGTGTTGGTAGTGGGTGTCTGTGTGTAGGTTGGTAGTGGGTGTCTATGTGTGGGTTGGTAGTTGGTGTCTATGTGTGGGTTGGTAGTTGGTGTCTATGTGTGTGTTGGTAGTGGGTGTCTGTGTGTAGGTTGGTAGTGGGTGTCTATGTGTGGGTTGGTAGTTGGTGTCTATGTGTGGGTTGGTAGTTGGTGTCTATGTGTGGGTTGGTAGTTGGTGTCTATGTGTGGGTTGGTAGTTGGTGTCTATGTGTGGGTTGGTAGTGGGTGTCTATGTGTGGTTTGGTAGTGGGTGTCTATGTGTGGTTTGGTAGTGGGTGTCTATGTGTGTGTTGGTAGAGGGTGTCTATGTGTGTGTTGGTAGTGGGTGTCTATGTTAGGGTTGGTAGTGGGTGTCTATGTGTGGGTTGGTAGTGGGTGTTTATGTGTAGGTTGGTAGTGGTTGTCTATGTGTGAGTTGGTAGTGGGTGTCTATGTGTGGGTTGGTAGTGGGTGTCTATGTAGGTTGGTAGTGGGTGTCTATGTTAGGGTTGGTAGTGGGTGTCTATGTGTGAGTTGGTAGTGGGTGTCTATGTTAGGGTTGGTAGTGGGTGTCTATGTTAGGGTTGGTAGTGGGTGTCTATGTTAGGGTTGGTAGTGGGTGTCTATGTTAGGGTTGGTAGTGGGTGTTTATGTGTAGGTTGGTAGTGGGTGTCTATGTGTGTGTTGGTAGTGGGTGTCTATGTGTGGGTTGGTAGTGGGTGTCTATGTTAGGGTTGGTAGTGGGTGTCTATGTTAGGGTTGGTAGTGGGTGTCTATGTTAGGGTTGGTAGTGGGTGTCTATGTTAGGGTTGGTAGTGGGTGTCTATGTTAGGGTTGGTAGTGGGTGTCTATGTTAGGGTTGGTAGTGGGTGTTTATGTGTAGGTTGGTAGTGGGTGTCTATGTTAGGGTTGGTAGTGGGTGTCTATGTTAGGGTTGGTAGTGGGTGTCTATGTTAGGGTTGGTAGTGGGTGTCTATGTTAGGGTTGGTAGTGGGTGTCTATGTTAGGGTTGGTAGTGGGTGTTTATGTGTAGGTTGGTAGTGGGTGTCTATGTGTGGGTTGGTAGTGGGTGTCTATGTGTGGAATGGTAGTGGGTGTCTATGTGTGGGTTGGTAGTGGGTGTCTATGTGTGGGTTGGTAGTGGGTGTCTATGTTAGGGTTGGTAGTGGGTGTCTATGTTAGGGTTGGTAGTGGGTGTCTATGTTAGGGTTGGTAGTGGGTGTCTATGTTAGGGTTGGTAGTGGGTGTTTATGTGTAGGTTGGTAGTGGGTGTCTATGTGTGGGTTGGTAGTGGGTGTCTATGTGTGGAATGGTAGTGGGTGTCTATGTGTGTGTTGGTAGTGGGTGTCTATGTGTGGGTTGGTAGTGGGTGTCTATGTGTGTGTTGGTAGTGGGTGTCTATGTGTGGTTTGGTAGTGGGTGTCTATGTGTGTGTTGGTAGTGGGTGTCTATGTGTGTCTTGGTAGTGGGTGTCTATGTGTGTGTTGGTAGTGGGTGTCTATGTGTGGGTTGGTAGTGGGTGTCTATGTATGGGTTGGTAGTGGGTGTCTATGTGTGGGTTGGTAGTGGGGTATGTGTGTAGGTTGGTAGTGGGTGTCTATGTGTGGGTTGGTAGTGGGTGTCTATGTGTGGAATGGTAGTGGGTGTCTATGTGTGTGTTGGTAGTGGGTGTCTATGTGTGGGTTGGTAGTGGGTGTCTATGTGTGTGTTGGTAGTGGGTGTCTATGTGTGGTTTGGTAGTGGGTGTCTATGTGTGTGTTGGTAGTGGGTGTCTATGTGTGTGTTGGTAGTGGGTGTCTATGTTAGGGTTGGTAGTGGGTGTCTATGTTAGGGTTGGTAGTGGGTGTCTATGTTAGGGTTGGTAGTGGGTGTCTATGTGTGAGTTGGTAGTGGGTGTCTATGTGTGGGTTGGTAGTGGGTGTCTATGTAGGTTGGTAGTGGGTGTCTATGTTAGGGTTGGTAGTGGGTGTCTATGTTAGGGTTGGTAGTGGGTGTCTATGTTAGGGTTGGTAGTGGGTGTCTATGTGTGGGTTGGTAGTGGGTGTCTATGTAGGTTGGTAGTGGGTGTCTATGTTAGGGTTGGTAGTGGGTGTCTATGTTAGGGTTGGTAGTGGGTGTCTATGTTAGGGTTGGTAGTGGGTGTCTATGTGTGGGTTGGTAGTGGGTGTCTATGTGTGTGTTGGTAGTGGGTGTCTATGTGTGGGTCGGTAGTGGGGTATGTGTAGGTTGGTAGTGGGGTATGTGTAGGTTGGTAGTGGGTGTCTATGTCTAGGCTGGTAGTGGGTGTCTATGTGTGGGTTGGTAGTGGGTGTCTATGTGTGGGTTGGTAGTGGGTGTCTATGTTAGGGTTGGTAGTGGGTGTCTATGTGTGTGTTGGTAGTGGGTGTCTATGTTAGGGTTGGTAGTGGGTGTCTATGTTAGGGTTGGTAGAGGGTGTTTATGTGTAGGTTGGTAGTGGGTGTCTATGTGTGGGTTGGTAGTGGGGTATGTGTGGGATGGTAGTGGGTGTTTATGTTAGGGTTGGTAGTGGGTGTCTATGTGTGGAATGGTAGTGGGTGTCTATGTGTGTGTTGGTAGTGGGTGTCTATGTGTGGGTTGGTAGTGGGTGTCTATGTGTGGGATGGTAGTGGGTGTTTATGTGGGTTGGTAGTGGGTGTCTTAGTGTGGGTTGGTAGTTGGAAGAGTATGTGGGGCAGGTTGGTAGTGGGGTATGTGTGGGGTGCACTCGTAGTTTGGTTATGTAGGTTTATGGAGAGTAGGTTTATGGAGAGTAGGTTTATGGAGAGTAGGTTTATTTTGTTTGCTGGTCGAAGTGGTGAGGTTGTATGTGTATTTCTATGTAGTTAGTGTCTTTGTGTAGGTCTATGTGGACTGTGTGTAGGTCTATGTAGACTAGGTCTATGTAGACTGCGTAGGTCTATGTAGACTAGGTCTATGTAGACTAGGTCTATGTAGACTGTGTAGGTCTATGTAGACTAGGTTTATGTAGACTGTGTAGGTCTATGTAGACTAGGTCTATGTAGACTAGGTCTATGTAGACTGTGTAGGTCTATGTAGACTAGGTCTATGTAGACTGTGTAGGTCTATGTTGACTAGGTCTATGTAGACTGTGTAGGTCTATGTAGACTAGGTCTATGTAGACTGTGTAGGTCTATGTAGACTAGGTCTATGTAGACTGTGTAGGTCTATGTAGACTAGGTCTATGTAGACTGTGTAGGTCTATGTAGACTAGGTCTATGTAGACTGTGTAGGTCTATGTAGACTAGGTCTATGTAGACTGTGTAGGTCTATGTAGACTAGGTCTATGTAGACTGTGTAGTTCTATGTAGACTAGGTCTATGTAGACTGTGTAGGTCTATGTAGACTAGGTCTATGTAGACTGTGTAGGTCTATGTAGGCTAGGTCTATTTAGACTGTGTGTAGGTCTATGTAGACTGTGTGTAGGTCTATGTAGACTGTGTGTAGGTCTATGTAGACTGTGTGTAGGTCTATTTAGACTGTGTGTAGACTATAAAGCTTGTGTAGACGAGTTCTATACACAGTGGAGTATATAGGTGCTGTGTTGTTTGTGGACCTAAGCGGTGATTGTCTATGTCGTGTAGTAAGGTTGACTTACGTGAGAACTGTAGTATAGGTCAGCATATGTTAGTTATGATAAGGCAACTAGCATTGGCGTAATTACGAACTTAAGTTTTATAAATAACGACATATTCATGTTACTCAATGGCATAGTTCTATTTACTTTAACGAAACAAAATTAACTATTTTTTCTCATCCATTAATCATTAACGTTTTTCATTTAACCGCTAATCCCCCCCTCCCAATCACTGACTGACCAACTAACCCCCTCCCCCCATACACACGACATCAATGATTTTGACCAACTAACCCCTCTCCCCAAAGTCCCCCCCCCCCACCCACACAACACAAAATATGCTGACTCCTATTACAGCCACTAGCTGGGTCTCATTTCATTCTCCGTGAAACTTCGTTTGACTGTCACCAATGTGATTTTAAAAACTGAGTTCATCGATCAGACCTATAGGCCTACTCATATCCAGAGTCCTTCTGCCTCTCCTGTCATTTTCCCTCTACCTCTCCTGTCATTTTCCCTCTACCTCTCATGTCATTTTCCCTCTGTTACCTCAATGGCTCTCTCCCCTTTCCTCTCCACCCTCTCCCATCGTTTATCTTGTATAACCCTTATATTTCCCATCTCACCTTCCCATCTAAAATATCAAACTTCACCGCCACCCCATCTTAAATTTCCCATCTACTTACCCCCATCTTATATTCCCCATTTCACCCCCCTCCCATTTTATATCTCCCATTTCAACCCCCCCCCTCTATCTTATATGTCCCACCGACCCCACCCCACCCCCCGCCCTCCACCCAGCCAGTGTCCAGAGCGAGCAGCCTTTTACCAACATCCACCCAGTAAAAGCACTAGCCTGGAGAAAAGAGTAAATCTGATTACAAGGAAATCTTCTCCCTCACCCCCCACACACTCACCCCACACCCACACACACTTACCCACACAGTTAATAGAACCGAAAATGAAGTCAGGAAATTGGGTTATCCACTCACACTTACATTTCTCTCTTCTCCATTTTACACACATTTTCTTCTTCCCCCACCCTCTCTCTCTCTCTCACACGCACACACACATCTACACACACACACTTACATTTCTCTCTTCTCCATTTTACACACATGTTCTTCTCCCGCGGTCTTTCTTTCTCTCTCTCTCTCTCTCTCTCAAACACACACACACACAATCGCAAATAAAACGCACACGTACTCACAAGTTTATAGCAGGACACACACACAGTCACAGGTACATGTATAATTCACACACACCATACAATCACATAAAAGCACATAAACTCAAAAAAGCACATGCAATCACACAAAAGCACATACAACCTCACAAAAGCACATACAAACTACCCCAATCACATAAACTCACACAAGAAAATATAAACACACAACCATAAACGAACACACTCACATACACACACACACACATACACCTGCAAAATTGATACACATAAACAACCCCGAAAATCGAGCAAGAAATCCCTTATAAATAATTGATTCCTCTAAGCCGGATCCAAAATCTAAAATCTATCCAAGATGTTTACACTAGATTCTCTTAGCCAATGTTCTTTAGCCACAAATCTCTGCGCGTGGTTTAACCTAACGCTATATGAAATAAACCTTCATCTCATTAGCAATCAGAGGACCGTTAGCCTCGCCTGGCATATTCATGGCCTGTTACATAGGAACTCACGTGCAATTAAAATATCAAACTCAAGGTGGCCGTAACCTTAATGCCACATTAAACTATATCACCATGGTAACCAGATAACATATATGGCAGCTTACAAAACCTTGTATTGATTATTGCATGAAAATGACGTACCTTGTTCAATGTGCTTAAAATATTTGTGCTAAAAAGTGTGAGTACACTATGTTTCAACAGGAAATTGTATGAATTATCTCCCATTTCAACTTTTAAAACATCCTTCAAATGTACGTACCGAGAGTGCATACACTGAAGTTCAAACACATTTTGAAACCTTTTATTTTTACCTCTTTTATATCCATCCCCACCCCCATCTACCATCCCTTATTTATCTCCTAAATTCAGTCTCGGCAGAGTTTCCTATGCATGAAACACTATCCTTCAATTTTCGTCTTTCTTCAATGGATACAAGTAGACTGCAACTACTAGAGTTAGAGAAATCAAAGAACGTCTCTGTTGTGTGCAGGAGAGAATTCAGATGTAAAACAGTGTAACAATCACCTATGTGCTTTTCCTAGCCTGCAGAGAAATCTGTACACAGTTGCCATAGAACTAGAACAAATGTTCCTTATACAAGTTCCCATAGAACTAGAACAAATGTTCCTTATACAAGTTCAACCTGTTACATACACTCGACCCTGACCAATAGTTCCCTATTCACCAGCTAATTAATCAATACTCATTAGTCAATCAACCACTGGTTACCCCACAAACGTGTCACAACGATTGCATAGGTTTTTAGATCCACTAGGTTTTGATGAACCATAATTTGAGCCACACCGTTTTGGTCCACGGTCTATTGGCTTACAATTGATTGGTCCCAAATCGATTGGCACAAAAATAATTGACTGGCCACAATTTGTCCACCATCTCTTGTCTTATCATCCCTGGGCCCACCACCCCAAAGGTCCACCATCCAAAGGTCCACCATCCAAAGGTCCACCATCCAAAGTTCCACCATCTAAAGGTCCACCATCCAAAGGCCCACCATTCAAAGGTCTACCACCCCAAAGGTCCACCATTCAAAGGCCCACCATCCAAAGGTCTACCACCCCAAAGGTCCACCATCCAAAGGTCCACCATCCAAAGGCCCACCATCCAAAAGCCCACCATCCAAAGGCCCACCATCCAAAGGTCCACCATCCAAAGGTCCACCATCCAAAGGCCCACCATCCAAGGCCCACCATCCAAAGGTCCACCATCCAAAGGCCCACCATCCAAGGCCCACCATCCAAAGGCCCACCATCCAAAGGCCCACCATCCAAGGCCCACCATCCAAAGGCCCACCATCCATTGCCTTATCATCTCGTGACCAACCATCTCTATGCTCCACACCACATCTCGACCCTCCATTGTTTTGGCCCACCATCCGTTGGTCCACCATCCATTGGCCCACCATCCGTTGGTCCACCATCCGTTGGCCCACCATCCGTTGGTCCACCATCCGTTGGCCCACCATCCGTTGGCCCACCATCCATTGGCCCACCATCCGTTGGCCCACCATTGGTCCACCACATCTTGGCCCGCCATCATTGACCTACCATCCGTTAGCCCATAATCATTGACCTACCATCTCCTGCCCCCACCTTTGTCTTGGCCCATCGATCGGTCCAACATCCATTGGCCCACAATATATTGGTCAATCAACCATTGGCCCACCATCCATTGGCCCACCATCCATTGGCCCACCATCAGTCCTTCACCTTTCTAATGTATCCACCCCCAGCCCATCCCCCACCCCCAATAACTTCGTCTTGACAAATCAAGCAAGAAAACCAATAGAAGAAACTGTTGTTCTAGACAGAATGCAACGCTAGCGGTCCGAACAAAACCAAGACAATTAACTCATTATATGCCATTATTTTTACACTGCTCGTGGGTGCCAGGAAGCGTTGCCACGGAGATAGAAGACAAATTAAGACAGACCACAAAATGTGGAATTAAAATTATTGATGGAGGATACAGAGAAATATAATGGCATCGATCATAGGAAGCAGAGAGATTTGCATGTATTGGGATATGTCATTCTGGAGGTGTAATTGTACTAGGCATATGGCACTCGATGTGTATATGTACTAGGGAAATAGCACTGGAGGTGTATATGTATTAGGGATATAGCACTGGAGGTGTATATGTACTAGGGAAATAGCACTGGAGGTGTATATGTATTAGGGATATAGCACTGGAGGTGTATATGTATTAGGGATATAGCACTGGAGGTGTAGGCCTATATGTATTAGGGATATAGCACTGGAGGTGTATATGTATTAGGGTTATAGCACTGGAGGTGTATATGTATTAGGGATATAGCACTCGAGGTGTATATGATCAAGGCATATAACACTAAAGGTGTATAATACTATGCAAATCACAATGGAAGGGTATGTATTAAGTATATAGCACTGAAGTATATGTATTTAGGATATCCCATTTCGTATACAATCGTACAATCAATACACTCATTCCTAAGATATAAGATACGAAAATACGCCACAATAGATAGTCCTTTAAGTGTTAATGTAAATACTGCAAGATAATCCGCATACTTAATCAATCGGCCCGGTAAATGTCGGATTAAGGGTTCCACGGTATAGGTTGAACACGACAAAAGCTGTAGATGTTAGTCATTCTTAGCTCCAGCAGACAAAAGGTTTGTTTAGGGAATCTAAACTCAGTCGTTTAACTCAATTTGAGCTTACAGACAGGTAAACAATCTCTATACATCAAACACTCTAAACCAACCCTCTAACGAAACTCAGTAGACCAACCCTCTAAACCAACCCACTAATCAACCCTCTAACCAAGCTCAATAGATCAATCCTCTAAACTCTAACCCAACCCACTTACCAAACCCAATAAACCAACCCTCTAATCAAATCCATTACACTAACCCTATAACTAAACCAACTAAGTAATCAACCCTCTAAACAAACCCACTAACCAACTAACCAACCTTCTAAGTCTAAACCAACCCACTAACCAACCCTCTAAGTCTAAACCAACCCTCTAATCAAGCTCTGTAGACCAACCCTCTAAACCAACCTACTAACCAACACTAACCAACCCACTAAACCAACCCTCTAATCAAGCTATGTAGACCAACCCTCTAAACCAAACTACTAACCAACACACTAAACCAACCCACTAACCAACCCACTAAACCAACCCACTAACCAGCTCAGTAGACCAACCCTCTAAACCAACCCACTTACCAAACCTCTAAATAAACCCCCTAAACCAACCGACTAGCCAAACCCACAAAACCAATACTCTAACTAAACCAACCCAATAAACAACAATCTCACCAAGCCCATACAACCAACCCCCTCACCAAGCCCATACAACCAACCCCCTCACCAAGCCCATACAACCAACCCCCTCACCAAGCCCCCTCCCTAAATCAAGCCCCTGCCCGTTAGACTGACATCACCAGCGAACGATGATCTGTTATTATGAGAGCTAAGCCTAGGAACGGAACTTGTGCTGTAAATTATTGATTTTCTCATGTAAACGACAAGATAGATTGACACAAATTTTATTGAACAGCCTTTAAACTTCCTGGGACGGGGGAATCTTAGCTCTGTTTCTTTAAACTCTGTCAAGAAATGGAATCTTAGCTCTGTTTCTTTTAACTCTGATGTCAAGACATGGAATCTTAGCTCTGTTTCTTTTAACTCTAATGTCAAGACATGGAATCTTAGCTCTGTTTCTTTAAACTCTGTCAAGAAATGGAATCTTAGCTCTGTTTCTTTAAACTCTGTCAAGAAATGTAATCTTAGCTCTGTTTTTTTAAACTTTATTAAGAAATGTAATCTTAGCTCTGTTTCTTTAAACTCTGTCAAGAAATGGAATCTTAGCTCTGTTTCTTTAAACTTTATCAAGAAATGTAATCTTAGCTCTGTTTCTTTAAACTCTGTCAAGAAATGTAATCGTATCTCTGTTTCTTTAAACTCTGTAAAGACGGGGAATCTTAGCTCTGTTTCTTTAAACTCTGTCAAGACATGGAATCTTAGCTCTGTTTCTTTCAACTCTGTAAAGACGGTGAATCTTAGCTCTGTTTCTTTAAACTTTGTTAAGACATGGAATCTTAGCTCTGTTTCTTTAAACTCTATGTTCTAGAGTTTATGTTCTCTATTTTTACGTAGGTCTGTTTACCAAATTAGGGATACCCCTTTTACTTTGGACTTAATCTTCACAGAAATAGTTACCCCAAACCCCCACTACCCACACCCACCCCTTCCCTTCTCTACTCTTGCAAATAAATAATGTCGCCTCGTAAGCAAAAAATGTGTTAACTCGCAAACAAGCTACAGCTCACCGTAAAAGGGCAATATTTTTTTAGCCCTTCTAACATGCATAATAACACGATAAAGTGCTCTCAACATCATACAACCAACAGTTAGCTTTTGGACAATAGAAGGATAAATAGTAAGCTAAACACCTCCAGTTAATTATCAATAAAAGGTTCTATTATGTCTGGAAATTAAATGGAAATGTGAAAAATGCGCCTGTGGTCGGACTTCGCTCATTAGCAAAAGCTGATATTAATGAGTTACCACGTTTATGTTCCTAATGTGACTAATTACCCGCAGAATAATGCATGGGGTTTAGTTATGACTGTATCAGTGAATTAGACGCTGTCTTGCGAATACCCGAATGTTATGAATGTATCCGTGCATTAGACGCTGTCTTGCAAATACCCGAATGTTATGACTGTATCAGTGAATTAGACGCTGTCTTGCAAATACCCGAATGTTATGAATGTATCCGTGCATTAGACGCTGTCTTGCGAATACCCGAATGTTATGACTGTATCCGTGTATTAGACGCGGGCTTGCGAATACCCGAATTTTTTTGTTTTACCAGGAGGAAAATAATAGATAAGTGCATGTACGATAAAAGAAATGTAATGAGCGCTAATTGCTGGTTTAATTAGTGTTGTATAATATAAGTATTACAGCTTTGTATGGAACGAGAATGCTGATGATACCAAATTCATAATTTCATCTTTAAAATATAAAAAAAAACAACGAAATTTACAACAAAAACATTACAAAGTACAATCAAAGTCAGCATGTAAGACAAAGGAACGGAAGAACAGATCAGTCGCTGGATGGCAATAGCTTTAACATTAATTGATGCAGCTTAACAAACGGTTTGCCGTTAGTAGCTGATACAGTGAAAACTGGGAAACAGAAAACTGCGCACAATAAAAGTACGCAACTGCATTTTTTGTTTTCATTAATCAAGCATTTATAGATATTAATAAAGAATAACCACATGCACATTGAAGCATGATAAAACATTTTTTCAACGAAATATGACAAAATTATGTTGAATTACTTTAATTAGTTTGTATTTGCGCATTCTTCTGTTTGGGCATTTTTTCCATTGCGCAGTTATCTGTGAGCGCATTTTTCTGCGAACGAGCTTGTATATCATGTTTGTACCTAAGTAATCTGAGATCATGATTGATGTCAATGTAAGTTAGGGGTCAGATTTAGAATAAAGTGGGGTTAATGCGGAGTTGTGACACATCAAAACGAGGGTAGGTTTATTCGAGGATAATTTTGCTTATCTCGTCACCCTAGTGATAATCTTGACATCTAATCACCATCAAACGGTACAGCCCCACTAAAAAAGTTCAGTCTTGTGTATCAGATGATGAAAGCTGTATGCTTAGACAAATCTACAAGGAAATTTATAAAACATGTCCTCAATCTTTGCAATAGATTATAGCGGTTATCATGCTCCGTGTTGATTGGATAAATAAAATCGTATCTCAGGTAATCAGTGCCAGTCTGGACAATAGAAGAGGACTTTAAGGTTCTAGTCTGACGGCCAGCAGGATACATACACCAGGACATGATATATATATATATTAGAGAGAGAGAGAGAGAGAGAGACGTTCATGACTAAACAAACTACCTACCAGAAAAGTATTCACTAAAGCAAAGCTATACAGACTGGTGGATTCAGTCCGCACTCACTCAATCACAAAACTACACTCAACACTCAATCACAAAACTACACTCAACACTCAATCACAAAACTACAATCAACACTCAATCACAAAACTACAATCAACACTCAATCACAAAACTACACCCAACACTCAATCACAAAACTACAATCAACACTGAGATGCAAACGCACAGGTAATGTCACCAGCATGTATATATGTACACTACAATCAACATTGGGATAAACACGTACATGTTGTGTCACCACCATGTACACACCACGTACACCAAACCAACACGCAGATACTAACATATTATGTCACCACACGTACACTAAAACAACACTGAGACACAAACATACATGTAATGTAAGCAGCGAGCAGAAATCGATACCCTCCCAAAACCAATGAGCCTAAAGTAGAACTGCACTCAACATAATCACGTCAAAAACCAATCAACCTTTACGGCCTTGTTATCTAAACGAATGGGTCAAAGTTCAGAGGTTAGCTCATTTTAAAGTATATTTAGCTTAATTGCTTTTTTTTCATTAACTTCCATCAGCTACGGGAACAGTGACGGTGTAGATAATTGGGGTTTAATTAGTGTTTAACTAAGTCACGCTAATTTGGTTATCTGGTAAAATAGACCAAACAACCGGAGTAGAACACATTTAAGGCAAGGTAATCCACACGCAAACGTTGGGAAATCGTTGAGAGCAGAGGAAGTAGAGCTAATGTACATATAAGACACGGTGCATTAATAAGGAAGCGGGGTAGAATCCATAATAACCTCATATAAACTCTCCATTTTCGAGATACAAACTACTATCGAGGTCAGTTCTCCCCTCTATTAATATCAAGTCTCTAATCCATTGAAAGAAACAGCCAAAACCTGACACACGCTAACATCTATACCATAACAGCCGACACGACATTATATGAACACGGCAATGAAGCGTCGATGAATATTTGATTTCGGTTAATGATATTGCGATTCGGTGTCATCGTTTCCCGATAGGTGCAGATGAAGTAGAGTTTGAATGACCTCGGCATTAAGGGTATAATGAGGTTTGCACTATGTTTTCTTAGTTTGCCTAATAAGACTCGGGTTCTTATGAGAGTTAGATGGACAAAGGGAGATTATACACACTCGGGACGGGATACGAACACGGGACTATCAAGTTGGCAGTCAAAGGTTCTACCCTACGACCACGCCGTCCCATGATTCGGTCTACCATATTACAAAGATGATAAAAATAACAACTAATACCTAGATGGAGGAACAAAACAAATGTTGTTCCATTTTCAAAAACCGTGTAGTCCCTGAGGGATAAATATACATTAAATATTGATACGTCACTTCTTGTTGATGAGTGATTCACACTAGGAAACTGATGAGGAGAGGGGGGGGGGGGGTGTGATTGTCTAGAACTGAAACTATTTGAAGCTCAGTTTTCGCAACCCTTGTGTAAAGATAGAGGATAAAAGTGAATACAGAAGACGTCACTGGTCTTTGGTGTCGGAGAATTGGTGGAATACTCTAAACGTCGCGGATTTGGGGCTAACAGAATGGGGGGTAAGGTTAGGGTCAGGGTTAGGTGATCGGTTAGGGCAGAAAGTAGATATCGTGCTTCAGGTTAGGGTCAGGGTTAGGTGATCGGTTAGGGCAGAAAGTAGATATCGTGCTTGAGGTTTAAAGAAGTTCATATTCCTACACATGTATCGTCTTCACTGACTAACACGCTAATAGTCATTCCATTATTCGATGTACAAATCGTCAAATTTTATTGATTATTAATTGTATTAAGTGATTATGACATTAACAACTAACTAAAGAAGATAGTCGGACGGCAGAACGTACGACTGGTAACCTACAAGTCTCCAGTTCGAATCCCGGGCTCAAATACACAGGAAATCTCTTTGTCTATTCAGCTCTGGTAGGTACCTGAATCAAGTTAAGGAAAGTAGAAGACTGGGCATAGTGTCGAACATTGTGGCCTTCGACTGTTAGATTGGGCCAACAGGCTCGAACTTTACTTTATTTACTTTTGCAGTAACAATCTACAGCAACATCGCGCCATAAACAATCTACTTTATATCATAGAACAGTGCTTCTAATGTTAGCAAAGCTTGCAACTAAGAAGGATCTTACATTCATACATAACATAATACAAGCAATAGTTGGAGATGTATGCACAACTTTCAGTTTCTCGTGTCAACAAAATCAATGCGCATGTCCCAAATGCAAGTCAATGACAAGCAAATTCTAACTATAAATAATTGAGACTACCTATTACAGGGCTGAGTTCTAAAAATATCATCATTACTCACTCTCAATCGTAACGATTTTCCCACAAATTGCGGGGAAGTTTTTTTTTTCTCTCTGTGTAAAACGCGTTTATCGCATCACGAAGTGCAGACATCGATTGTGGAAGAAACATGTACGAGACTTCAACATTTTTCAGACATCGATTGGGGAAGAAACATGTACGAGACTTCAACATTTTTCTGACATTGATTGGGGGAGAAACATGTACGAGACTTCAACATTTTTCAGACATTGATTAGGGAAGAAACATGTACGAGACTTCAACATTTTTCAGACATTGATTGGGGAAGAAACATGTACGAGACTTCAACATTTTTCAGACATCGATTGGGGAAGAAACATGTACGAGACTTCAACATTTTTCAGACATTGATTGGGGAAGAAACATGTACGAGACTTCAACATTTTTCAGACATTGATTGGGTAGGAAACATGTACGAGACTTCAACATTTTTCAGACATTGATTGGGTAGGAAACATGTACGAGACTTCAACATTTTTCAGACATTGATTGGGGAAGAAACATGTACGAAATCTTGACATTTTTCAGACATTGGTTGGGGAAGAAACATGTACGAGACTTCAACATTTTTCTGACATTGATTGGGGAAGAAACATGTACGAGACTTCAACATTTTTCAGACATCGATTGGGGATGAAACATGTACGAGACTTCAACATTTTTCTGACATTGATTGGGGAAGAAACATGTACGAGACTTCAACATTTTTCTGACATTGATTGGGGAAGAAACATGTACGAGACTTCAACATTTTTCAGACATTGATTGGGTAGGAAACATGTACGAGACTTCAACATTTTTCAGACATTGATTGGGGAAGAAACATGTACGAAATCTTGACATTTTTCAGACATTGGTTGGGGAAGAAACATGTACGAGACTTCAACATTTTTCTGACATTGATTGGGGAAGAAACATGTACGAGACTTCAACATTTTTCAGACATCGATTGGGGATGAAACATGTACGAGACTTCAACATTTTTCTGACATTGATTGGGGAAGAAACATGTACGAGACTTCAACATTTTTCTGACATTGATTGGGGAAGAAACATGTACGAGACTTCAACATTTTTCAGACATTGGTTGGGGAAGAAGCATGTACGAGACTTCAACATTTTTCAGACATTGGTTGGGGAAGATGTCCCCTTTCCTTCGGGGTCCTTAGCAAATACTTTTCTCACAGGTTCAGCTTTTTTCATGCATCTCTCCGGGGTGCAGTCCCCCCCCCACCCCCCAGGAATGAGTTCATCTACCGGCGGACGTAATAGAAAGCACCTGATTGATTTCGAAAATATATACTTCACCAGTGTCGCCTCCCCACACCCCTCCCAGAAATTTTAAGTCCGCTTTACCGAGTTTCAAGAGCCCCAATCCCCCCCTTCCCCCCTCCCCCCCCCCCCCCCCGAGAAAAACGTCTGAAAGAAAATCCTTCTGCTAAAAAAAAATAATGCACCTACCAAACTACAACGATACATCATTTATATTCTTTAACTGTTTACATGAAGATCTATTTTTTATTTACTTCTCAAGACAGACTCTAAAAAAGTTAAACTCCCTTTTCTAACCTGATGGTCCATGGGGCAAGTGAAGCAGAGTTCACCTGTTTCTGTGACCTATGAAGGAGTAGTGTGGTCGATACTATGCCCCAAGACCGACCTAGAGGACTAACAAATCCATTGACAGACACCCAAAAAAGGACATCTAGAATAAATATAAAATAGCTAGTCCAATTTTTCCCTTCAATCACTTGCATACATGTGATACATTTAATAAACTTATTAAGTATGTGAGCCGGATTCATGTGACAAAATATTCGTAAATTTAAAAGATCGATAATACATCTGGAAAATTAGTCTCATTACCCAAAAAGCGCCCATAATTTTAAATTTTTAATGATTTTTTAAGGGTCGATTTTCTAATTAGTAATAATTATCAAGAGAACTAATTAGATCGGACGTGTTTTAAATGATAAAACAATCGCTGCGACAAATAAGTTATTAAAATGAATCGGTCATTATAAATTTGAAAAGTGTAGATTTCATCTTATAACGACATCAACATGTCATTGTATGAATCAACAACGGGTCTTATTGATGACATCTATCATTATCTATGACATTCACATATGTACAAATGGTGGCATAAATGACATAACTTGTAACGCTCAGTGCTTAAGTTTTACGATAAGTTCCGGAGTTTTACGATCAATTCCTAAAATTTTACGATAAGTGCCAAAACACTACTTGTGTGTTTCTTGTGCATGTTGATGTTCATCAGCACTACAGAATATTCTCTAATAAAAAGTGTGTCATTACCTGCATGATGGTGTAGCCAATAAACTTTACTTACACTTTCACATTGAATAAATACGTAGGTGTTGGTGTAAGCAAAACCACATTACATTGTGCCTTACACTTACAAAGCTTGTGTCATTACAAGCATGTTAGTGTAAGCGTACCCACTACAAGACACTTCTCATATCCTTACATGTCTCTCTTACACTTACACAGCTTGTCTCATTACATACATGCTGGTGTAATCCTACACACTACAATGTCAGAGATCTTTCCCCCACCAAATAATGCTACACTCATGCGACACACTGAATCATTACAACAGGATGTCCAAACTTCGATCAATAACATTATTGATTACACACGATAATTAATTACTTAATTTGATGACGACGCCGAATTTGTTTTGTTTTTTATCAAGAAAAAAAGAAGACAGGAATGATTTAACGTATGCTATTCCTAATTTACATGCGACAAATTAGTCGCATTATCATACAGGAATGTCTGTCATTTCAGGGGAGCTAAAAATAAAGGAATGATAATCAAGAATTAAAGATTATCTCCCTGTATATGATATGCTATTAAATAGAGAGAATGTTTTGACAATTTAGGTATGCTTAAATATTGCAACAAAATAAATGTCTTTATTTACAGGTCGCAATTATAGTATATAAATATTTATTTGTGTTTAAAATTATTGGGGGAGTGTGTCAAATCAAGCGCTCTCTAAGGTGTACTGAAAATAACTTGGACAATTCAACAAGTGACATAAATACCGTGACACCATCACGTGATAGACTACCCAACACGTGACACCATCACGTGACATCAACACGTGACACCATCAAGTGATAGACTATCCAACACGTGACACCATCACGTGATAGACTACCCCACACGTGACACCATCACGTGATAGACTACCCAACACGTGACATCATCACGTGACACCATCACGTGATAGACTACTCAGCACGTGACACCATCACGTGATAGACTACTTAACACGTGACACCATCACGTGATAGACGACCCCACACGTGACACCATCACGTGATAGACTACCCCACACTTGACACCATCACGTGATAGACTACCCCACACGTGACACCATCACGTGATAGACTACCCAACACGTGACACCATCACGTGATAGACTACCCAACACGTGACACCATCACGTGATAGACTACTCAGCACGTGACATCATCACGTGACACCATCACGTGATAGACTACTCAGCACGTGACACCATCACGTGATAGACTACCCAACACGTGACACCATCACGTGACACCATCACGTGATAGACTACCCAACACGTGACACCATCACGTGACATCAACACGTGACACCATCACGTGATAGACTACCCAACACGTGACACCATCACGTGACATCAACACGTGACACCATCACGTGATAGACTACCCCACACGTGACACCATCACGTGATAGACTACCCCACACGTGACACCATCACGTGATAGACTACCCCACACGTGACACCATCACCTGATAGACTATTTAACAACTGACACCATCACGTGATAGACTATTTAACAACTGACACCATCACGTGATAGACTACCCAGCCTGTGAGAAAGACACAATGATGATGACGTTCGGCAGGGGACACCATCAATCATGTATCGATCTGCGCCCAATCGATCCCACCAGTCCATTGATGAGTATCTTGAGACGGGGGTGTGAGCCGGTCTTCCGGACATGACATTTCTAAATGTCAGGAGGGCTTGACATTCGCGTGACCAGCGCTGTGCCATTATGTAAACAGCTTGTGTTTACGTTCAAACAATTTTTGTGTATGGAGAAGTTTGTAAGGTTTTGTCAGGTGTTTATGTTACATATGGTGTTTTATGTTACATATGGTATTTTATGTTACATTTCGTGTTTTATGTTACATTTCTTGTTTTATGTCAGATATGGTGTTATATATATATATATATATATATATATATATATATATATATATATATATATATATATATATATATATGCTTTAACTCTACACATGAGCTATACATACAACACACTACACAAGAGCACTCTTGTATTGGCCCTATCACGTGTCATCTATCCCAATTTGGCTGCAGTGGACACAAATAATCCACTAAACCCCAGCACGGAGCAAATAATCCATTAAACCCCGGGACAATTAATCCATTAAACTCCACCACGGAATAAATACTCCACTAAACTCCAGCACGGAGCAAATAATCCATTAAACCACGGGACAACTAATCCACTAAACCCCAGCAGGTAACAACTAATCCATTAAACCCCACCACGGGACAACTAATCCATTAAACCCCAGCACGGAGCAAATAATCCATTAAAACCCAAGACAGGACAATTAAATTTGTCTTCATTAACAGACCAGCAGCGAGGTGACTTGCGCCACTTCCAGCCTGTTTTTTACTGCACCATCGGCACAGACAGGAACACACTAGTGCGGCATGCAGGAGAGATATTTACCATTGTCACAGGGACACACTAATGCGACACGGCACCATCGTCACAGGGACACACTAATGCGACACGGCACCATCGTCACAGGGACACACTAATGCGACACGGCACCATCGTCACAGGGACACACTAATGCGACACGGCACCATCGTCACAGGGACACACTAATGCGACACGCAGGAGAGATATTTACCATCGTCACAGGGACACACTAATGCGACACGGCACCATCGTCACAGGGACACACTAATGGACACGGCACCATCGTCACAGGGACACACTAATGGACACGGCACCATCGTCACAGGGACACACTAATGGACACGCAGGAGAGATGTTTACCATCGTCACAGGGACACACTAATGCGACCATCGTCACACGGACACACTAATGGACACGCAGGAGAGATATTTACTTTCTACAAACGCTCCTCATTATCAACATGCAAAACTGCAGTTAGAGATGAAAATATCATCTAATGTTTCAGAAATTTGCCACAATGAAAATGGCACAACGTCATTATTACAGAAACGATTATCATACATTATATTGTTATTTGTTAAGTGAAACCATATGATAAATCATTTGATTGTTATTCTTAACATACGCGTGGTCTACTGGTACAGAAATGGAATTGTTTCCTTACGGACATGTCAAAGACAACATGCAGTATTAAGGTGAGAATATCATGGAAGATATAGCCTACAGCACCGTAAACATCATGCAATGTCTAAGTCTGAGAAAATGTAGAAAGGTTCAGAAAATGTTTAATTGTTTTGAGTCGCGTTATAATTATTGTGTGCACGTGTCATTATCCCAACTATAGCTTTAAACATGGCAAGAATTATTGACATTTGGACACGTCACGTTTTTAAAAAAAAACGATATTAACTTCCCCACCCCCACCTTCTACCTAAGAGTGTGAAGACATTTTTCTCTGCCCATTTAAAAAGGGTACAGGAAGTCACTTGTCGTAGGAAAAGTTTCATAAGAAACTTGATCTAAATAACAAAACACTTAACGGGAGAAATTTGATCTAAGCAAATCACTTATAATTAGAAGTTTTACCAAAACAACAAATCACTTAATGTAAGAAACTTGATCAAACAACAAATCACTTAATGTAAGAAACTTGATCAAAACAACAAATCACTTAATGTAAGAAACTTGATCAAACAACAAATCACTTAATGTAAGAAACTTGATCAAAACAACAAATCACTTAATGAAAGAAACTTGATCTAAACAACAAATCACTCAATGAAAGAAACTTATATTAAGACCTTACTTGTCGTAAGAAGCGTAATACAAGCAAGTGACGTATAATAAAAAAAAAACTTGACTGATACCAAAACTCACTTAACACTGGCAACTTGAAAATTAAATCATATCCAAAAGAATAACACAGTCCGATTTTTAGAAATCCAAATAAAAAACTATATCGATGTAATTCAAATCCGTTACAGTGTTAATGTGTAGGCCTATAATTTAAACACTAAAGAGAAGTATTTTTATTACCTTTATATTTGCGGTTTTTTTTTCAACAATTTATCACAACCAAAACAAAACCCACTTTCCTTAAAGAACAGTAACTCCGGCCTACAGTCACTGGTCACAAGAGACCCACCCGGAAGTCTATAAAACAGTCCCGTTCTCATCGCGTCACACGGACTTAGACACAGAGTTATCGGACCTTCTGGGATGTAAATACGCGAGGTGTCAAGGTCAGGGAAAATATCGTAAACTTTGGTATCGTATTGGTGACGATACTACCGCGGGCGAAGAGGATCGATAACATAGTCAATAACGGAATCACATACATCATCGGCTTAAAATATATTTGTTGTTTTTTTTTTTTTTAAAGAATTTAACGAGTTCATTACGTGAATCATAAGATTTCAACGAAAAATCAGCGTAAAACTTACTGCATTCAGAAATAAACAATGTAAAACCTCACACATACAGATGAGATTGTAAAACAGTGCTGTGATTTGAACGAGTGTCTACCAGAGAATCAAATTAGTTGGGCCCAAACGACAGCTTTCGCTAAATTTGTACAGCGAACGTCGAGAAATTTTGGCACCAAATATCGCTAGATCTATCGACCAATCAGACGGCGTGCTCAATGGATAATTCTATTGATTGGGTCGTGAGAAAAGATGTGCCAGTAACTGAAAGGGGTGGGGGGGGGGGGGGTTGAAGAAAAACACGCCGAAATTGAAAATAGGGAAAAGAAGAAAAAAATGGGACAACTGGGAACAGGGAAGAGGGGGTGGGGTGGTATACGGGGGGGGGGGGGTATGTGGGGAAAAGGGTGGTTAGGGCGCTATTTGTTTTATGTGTGGACGCAAGTTTGGAGATTTAAATCAATATGTATAACGTATTAAGACACATTTGATCCGGGCAATATGTATAACGCATTAAGACACATTTGAACCAGTCAAGATTTATCATTTTTACCTGTTGATTACGTTAATATGCAAAACGTAATCAAGCATATTTGACTCAGTCAATATGTATATTAAT
Source organism: Physella acuta (assembly GCF_028476545.2). Lineage (NCBI taxonomy): Eukaryota > Metazoa > Mollusca > Gastropoda > Physidae > Physella > Physella acuta. Next base: position 70,024 of record NW_026733168.1, read on the forward strand.
TGTTTATTAAGTCACTTAGCCTAACCCTACAATCGTTGACCAAGTAGCTTTGCTTGACGTAAACAAAAGTTAACATAATCAATATGTATAACTTAACAAGACAAAATTGACGTTGTCAATACAATGTGTAAGCCATTGAGAGAATATTTGAAGGGAGAGAAACAACGATAGGTAAAACATTCAATGATCGATCACTGATCTATGGAAGGAAATACTGGCATGATGGGGGAGGGGGGGGGAGAGAGAGCGAGAGATAGAAAGAGAGAGAGCGAGAGATAGAAAGAGAGAGAGAGAGAGAGTAAATGTACTGGGACAGAATAGAGGTGGTTGGTTTATGTGAATGTAGAGATTATCGAAAATACTCCCATTAAGGTTTATGTGGATGTACAGATTATCGGAAATACTCCCACTAAGTTGTATGTGAATGTGTGGGATTATCAAAAATACTTCATCTAAGGTTTATGTGAATATTAGGATTTTCGAAAATACTCTCTCTTACTCTAAGGTTTATGTGAATGTAGAGATTATCCAAAATACTCTCGCTACGGTTTATGTGAATGTAGAGATTATCCAAAATACTCTCGCTACGGTTTATGTGAATGTAGAGATTATCCAAAATACTCTCGCTACGGTTTATGTGAATGTAGAGATTATCGAAAATACTCTCGCTACGGTTTATGTGAATGTAGAGATTATCGAAAATACTCTCGCTACGGTTTATGTGAATGTAGAGATTATCGAAAATACTCTCGCTACGGTTTATGTGAATGGGGATTATCAAAAGTATTCCCACTAAGGTTAAAATGAATATTGGGATTATTAAAACATATTCCCTCCAATTAGGGTGCACATTTCCGTAATTTAAAATATTCATTATTCATGTTACGTAAGTTGTGTCATACATTAATTAAGGCCACATACATTTAAGTTAAGTTTAGATGGAAAAAATTCTATAAAATTTTAAGTTGAATTGTGCACACCCAGCGGTTAAGAAATTAAAATACGTTGTAGGGCTTGTGTACCTTACGATGGACGAGGATGTTGGGATCAGTGTTTCTTCCAGACTTTTTTCTCCGGAGGCGCACTTGAAATTTTCGGGTGGGGGGGGGGGGGGGGGACACTGTCAGAAGTATATATTTTTTATATAAATTCCGTTTCGTTCGGTGGGACGGTAGACTTTCTTCGGAGGGGGGGGGGAAGGGGGGGCGCGGCGCAATGCCCCCCCCCCCCCGAAGAGATTATGTGGGTCTTGATGGATAAACTTCATGTCCTGTACGACAAATAATAAGTATTTGAAAATGTCAAGGTTATGGGGGTCTTACAGCGTAGTTCTAGCCTATGACAATGTCACCTTATGTAAAGTAGATGGGTTGTTTTGGGTATGAGCAACTTAAAACATCTTAAAACATGTTTTATACACTTCACAGTAGAGGCTTCATAAGAAATATCTGGCGGCTATTGATTACACAATACACCAGCAACATTTCACGAGAATCTCCTGATACAACTTTTTAACGTAAGCCACGCAGTACTCGCCCGGATGTAGACTATATTTCCTGATACAACTTTTTAACGTAAGCCACGCAGTACTCGCCCGGATGTAGACTATATCTCCTGATACAACTTTTTAACGTAAGCCACGCAGTACTCGCCCGGATGTAGACTATATTTGCCAGATTTCCCTGAAGACGATGGGTGTAAAAAAAATGGGTTAGCTAAGAGAGTGGTGCCCCCTGTAAAATGTTTGCACTATAAATAAACATCTATTCATAGGCCCACAAGAGAAGCTGCGATAGAACGAGGAATAAATCAACACGGTTAGAACCCGCCACCTGCCACGTTTGATTAGTTAGTTAATTCATGGCCTTGTTGATTAGTTCATGAATATTCATGATCTTGTTGTCTTGCTTGACTGGCGTTTTCTTTGAGATTTATTTACACAAAAAAATCATCCTAATTAAAGAGGCTTGACAGATTACTATCTAAATTAAATAGTCTCTTCTGTAAACATTATCATAGGTAGGCCCTATGTTTACATCTTTTTCAGGTAAATACATGACGTAAAATTATTGAAATTATAATTTGATTTATAGATTTCTAGTCCGGTTTTATAGAAAACTATTTCAGCTCTGGAGGGCCATATTATAAGCCTACATGTAGGTTACTTGGTGTTTAAGTTAAATACTCCACCAAATTTTCTTCTTCTTCATGTAGAAACTAGGCATGGTTCATGCTTAAGAAACTTTTTGTGTGAATTTTAACAATACTTTTGATTTAAACCTAAAATGCTGTAACAAATATTATATGTTCTAGAACCTGGTAGGCCCTACATATTCATACCACACACCATGATATAAATCATAGTTTACAACTAGCTGCAGAAGACAATATATTTTAAATATATAGCTTGTATGTCATATCTTAGCATTTTATGACAAACACCAAGATATGTATAATAGTTTGACTATTATAGGCTTTTTGGATACCTATACATGTCATACAAAACAGTTTTAATTGTATTTCATCATTAGCAATATTAAATTGTACTAAATGAGGAAAGTGGGAAAATATTTGAAGTGTGTCGCGTGTAAAAGTTCTAGGTATTTTAAAAGATCCAGTGCCATATATGGAAATCATCAAAATATATTTTCATAAGGTGCATCTTTTAGAAAAGTAATATTCTGCAAATCTAAGTATGTAGAGAATTAAGTAAATTTTCATTGAACTACTAGTGTAGACATACAATATAGGTGGGGAAGTGTTGTCTATTATTATATACTGATTTGTGTATTTTTAATAATGAATTTTGTGTACTTAAATATGATTGCAATCTTTCATTTGGATTTAAAATTGCCAAAAAAATTTTAAAAATATTTAAAAGTGTGATAAAAAACAGAGGTGTCAAAGTGTATTTAGAGTACAACAGTTTTAAAAAGGGAGGAGGGGGGAGGGGAATGTGACATAAACTAGAGGGGGGAATGTGACAGGTCAGGGAGCAGGGAAGATTAGATGTTGCTGGTGACCAATGCATGTTATTGTAAGGAGAGGATAATATGACGTTAAAATATATTTTTAAAAAAACTACAAAGATATCACAGAAAACAACAAATAATAGCCTGCTGTTGAGACGACATGAAAAACAGGTATTTAAAGTGTTGTGAAAAACAAGCTTTATGTTGCTTCATTTTGTTTTAAAAAATGGTTATGTGTTGTATTATTAGGCTACTTAATATATTTTAAATAAGCAAAGAAAAATAAACATTTATTCTTTTTTACACAACTAAAGTAATAAATTAGAATCAATGGACTATTAAGTATTTAACATTAATATTATATTTGAATATTCTGACAACAGAAATTTCAAATATATGGTCTAATTTGTATGTTGTTTTATGTTGTGATGTAGTCTCAACAGCATAAACCCTACTGTATTCTCTTATTTTAGGCAGCTCCTTATAAAGTATTCAATACAATTAGAATCAGCCTATTTCAAAATGGTACGAGAATTGATAGCAAACAATTTGTAGGCTATACACTTACAGTAAATTCATTAAAATAGTGAACATGCTAATCTCAATAGTTTTTAAATACTCAACTTCTTTAGGAAACTATTATTTCAGTTAAAAGTACAACTACCAAAATAAATATAAATAATAGAATAAGGGAGATAACTACAAAAAGTCTGTAACACAGGATTTAATACCAACATTAGTTTATGCCCCTATATCAGACACAAAAGTCTACAATTTTTTTTTATTGAGTTTAAATGATATCTATTATAATATTATGAATAGGCCTATATAATTTTTTGAATTGTACATTCTAGCATCTAGCATTTATTAATATTGATGCCCTAACACAGCCCCTTACCCTAACCTTACTTCTATACTAGACTTGACCCTGCACCTAAAGATGGTGCCATCACTCTATTCTAGACAGCAATAATATTAGAGAAAAATACCTTGATGCCAGACTTGAATCCAATACTAATTATAACTTTTTTTTTTTGCTTGAACATAACAAAACATTTTTTTGGTGAAAGGGTTGGAATAGTTTTGACAGTTGATATTAGTAGGCCTATAATGTAGAATCATGACTTAAATAAGTATAAGGACATCTATTGCATTTTGCTAACTTGAAGTACAGAATCTATAAATATTAGAGCTTTGATTTTAATAATTTTAAATATTGAAATGTTTGTGCAACCACTAATTGAACATTTATTTTAAATCTATTTAGATAATAAAGTTGAATTCCCTCTTTAAAATATCAGCTAATGGTTTAACCCAAGCAGCTCTTTCCCACTATGTAAGACATCTATTGAAGGTAAGGCTATCAGAGGCAAGAAGGTTTGGGATAACATTAGTCTAAGTCCTATTTAGGTATTAGGGGTCATCCATATATGACGTCCGCAATTTTTTTAGGATTTTGGACCCCCCCCCCAATCCTTATAAATGTCCATATGCGTCCACAAAAGTCAGTTTTTTTCGGACCCCCCGCGTGTGGACGTCATAAATGAATGACCCCTTATGTTAGAAGTAGGATTCATTTAACTCTTTTAGACCTAAATGATGGTCCTAGCATATGTCCAACAACTTGCCATCAGATAGTGAAGTCTAACAGTGTTTTCTTTTTTAACTATTGCCTGTAATCTCCCAGTATAGCATCGAAAATCATCGGGTAATGTTTATTAAGTTTTGTAAACATTAGTTACTGTAAACCGTGGTATATTTGACTGTTGAAATAAATATAGTCGATTGTACTAAATTAATGTTTTAAATTAATTTTCAGTTTAATCGACAGAAGGAAATAGAAATAAATAGTAGATTTAAATTAGTAGATCTAAATATAAATAATGAAGTCAAGTGTAATAATTAGTATAATGTTTTTAGAAACACTGAAACAAAAACTTGCAAAAGAATTTCGATAATTAATTAGATCTAGATATAGTAAAAATGATTCTGAAAATAATAAAATTGACGAAAACAATATTTGGTAGCAGCAATAATTATCCAGAACACTTAAAAATAATTAGCAATGCAAAATGATAAGTAAAACGGTATTTAGCAATAATTAAACGTTCTATAGGGCCTAAATAAAAAATATGGCCAAAAAATCTATGGTTTACAGTACTTGGGGTGGATTTCGGAACAGCGCGACAGACCACTCAATTGTTCTACTGTTTTTTACTGTTATTTTATTCATATTCCATTCCAGAATAATAACCACCACTACACTGGGAGATCACCCCATTGCCTCGCCCAATGACAATGTAAGTTTTTAATCGAGGTCAGGATATTGCAGGGCCAATTTTGGAGAGTTTACTTCTTTCAGTATTTGTGCATAGAATCTTATTGATTTTGTATTTCATAGAAATTATTTTGTAAAACCATTTGCAAAATGCATTTTTTAGAACATTTTGAAACACCATTCATGCTATGTCAAAACAATTATGTTGTGGTGCAAAAAATGTAATTCAAAAGTTTTTGCTCTTATAATAATTCAATCTATTATTTAAGTTAAGAAATTATTTTAGAATTTAGAATACCTTACAGCTTACTTTCCATTTCAATAATTTAAAAAGTAAGCCTGGGACTGCTAAAAAGATTTTTAATTAGATCTAGGTCTAGATCTTTTTTTTTTTTTTAAAAAAAGAAGTGTAAGCTATTGTTTCACAGAGATCAGTTAATTGTTATTTTTTTGGTTCAAATATTATTTAGTAAATATTGTGTAGGTAGATCTCGATTCTAATACTGGTTATTGGCAACTTTTTAGCTGCTAGATTTTTAGACTTAGACTTAGTTGACTACTTGTGAATTTTTTTTATCTCTTTTAGTATTATAGTATTTATAGGCCTAAGTTTTATAAAAGTAAAACTAACTGAATCTGCCTTTAATAAGAGCATACTAGATCTAACAGGGTTAACAAAAAGCAAAATAAACAACTTACCGGCTCGGACTTTTAACATATTTTCAAAATAAGCTGCAGCGAATTCAAGAATATTTTCGGGTTGAGATCGAAGCACTTCTCTTGCAAAAGCTTCCAAAACATTTTGAAAACCTTTGGGGACACGAAGCTTTGTATTTGAGAATGGTACGGCCATGACTGTATAAACTATGTCTTGTAAAATTCAACTGAATCTTTATTTATGTGTGTAAAGTCAATTAGTTAATTAACAGCGTACGATTGTTTTGATGAGCAAACGGTGTACATTGACAACAGCGTACAACCGGATTACATAGCAACGGTTTTCACAGGCCCGCGGCAAAGATAAATTCGCACATACTGTTTTAAATAACACTGTGTTGATTCATTTTTAAAATAGTTATCAATATTAAATATATAATCGTACAGTGAATTATTAATACAAATAAAATATCTAATATATTGTCATATATATTTATAATTTTATTCCTATCTAAAATCCGAAACTGGTTACGTTTGAAAATAGTCTAGTAATCGATAGTTGACAATAACTATAAATAAACACAGTATGAGTTTAATTATAGGTCTTTAATTTATTAAAACTAATATAGCTTTGTAGACAAACACCAGTAATTATAATTTCAAATAAAACACTGACACTTTCCATACAGAATACAAAGAAGGCCTACTTTTCACCAACTTAACCTAACCATGCTTCCCGACGTATCTAGAATCAGGTCAAAGAAATGAGTGAGCAAAGGTAACGGTAAGCAGGCTTTGACTCACTTCTTATAGGATAGGAATGAATCATACCTGGGGTTACCTCGGGTTTGGTAATTGTAAAATAATGGACTGAATTAATTAAATGCTTCTGTTTTAAATTATTAAAAAAAAACGTTGCTAAATTGACATAAATTAGTAAGTAATTTGGCAAACATAATAGTAACTGAAAGGAAATTATGCTTGGGTATTTCTTTTATCAAGTTTAAACAAAAACATAGATTGTTGTAAAATATTCAGTATACAGACCCAGGGATCGGTCACTAGCTCCAAAACTGACAGTCTAACGGTCGGGTCAGTTGATGCTTCCGCGAGAGGTGCATGGGGAGGGGGGGAGGGCGGAGCACAGGGCGGTGGACGTTACAAATTGGCCACCAAAGTTGACTAATATACGAAGTTTGGGGATGTTTATACACACTATTACTTTTCAAACTGCCCAAAAAAAAAACATTTGCTCAACTAATCGCGAACTCTTATACGATGAGTTCGCTAATGGTTAGAAATTTCTTGTCCTGTTCAGTTTTACATAATTTTGTCTCATCTATTACATACAAACAGACGGACAGACGGATGGAAAGGCAGACATACCGGCGGGTGGACGAGGGGTGGGGGGGGGGGGGGGCAGACAGAGGGCAAGTAGACGTGCTTTGGGCGGATTGTGGGGTGGGGGGTACTGCCCCGAAGAGATGCCTGAAAGAAACAGAAGGCACGCAGGCAGACAGATAGACGGGCATGATAGAAAAACTAAGTATTTATACTCAGTGTGAGAAAAAATGAGTTTATGACGATCATAAAACCTTTTCTATACTCTTATAAGAGAAATAAAAAAAAATGAAGATAATGGCATCAAATACAGAGTAAGTCTGAATATTTTGTATAAACATAATATAAGATAATTTGAACAGCAGTTTCGATTTTTGTTACATATGTATTTGAACACCGGATAGAAAAATTATAAAACAAACTTGTGCACATCATTGGGTTTTTTTAGCCCAATTTCCATACGGACAATTGCGATTATTAACTCGTCATTTCTGGATGGATGAATGAATGAATGAATGGATGTGTGTCCGCAGCTTTAAGTCGTATCTCCTCCTCAACGAAGCAATATCGAGGACTAGTTCCAAAAGCTAATATGTTAAGCAAGTTCCGAGGATGATTGTGGGCCAAAAAAATTCCCGGAATTCTTTCCTGGATTTCACGGAAAAGCAAAAAAACCTCGGGAAAAAAATGCAGTTTTTGGCCCATATCTCGGCAACCAGACCACCTAGCGACTTGAAACATTTACCAATCAATTTCTGCCATAATTTAGAACAATATTGCCGAAGAAAGTTTTCAAAAATATCCTTTCGTCCGGTCACAAAAAATATTTACTACTTTTTTAAACTGAGCATCTTGTAGGCCTACTCGTTAAAATAAAACTATTTCCGTTGATATAGGTTAACATAGTTGTCTTTTTTTAGCGCAAAAAAATATCCTTTCTTTCGGTCACAAAAAAAATAATAATTGTTATGGATAACATAAGGAAATTGCGCTTAAATTGTCACTTGACTTTTTATTAACTTGTTTTTTTGTGTTTAGATTTTTTTTTCCGTAGGCCTTTCCTCGATTGGCCTTGTCCGTTCACATTTTGTATAAGTGTATTGTTGATAATTGCGTCAACGTCAGACATTTTACCATGTTGACTTTTTTCTTGTATTGATGCGATGAGTTGGGAATAAAAAAAATCATATAGTATTAACTACGTTGTGTTTTCGTGTCACGCTAATTTAAAATTAGTCGCCTACATGTATTTGAAAAAAAAAACACGATGAAAACTTCGTTCTATTGAACTCTCCTTATGTATAATGAGAGTACTGTCTACGTTTTCCAAAAAACCAATGTTTCGTCCAGACTTTTTTTCTCCGGGGGGCACTTGAAATTTGTTTGGGGAGGGGGCGGACACTGTTGTAAGTATATATTTTATATATAAATGGAAGAAACACTGCAAAAAGGGAAGAAACACTGCAAAATACGATGTTTAACAGCATTGTGTAATCTATTCTCATCTATGGTTCTGTGACGCCGAGAATAACACAAACTATATATGGGGCGGAGTGGCCTAGCGGTAGAGAGCTGGACTGCTAACCCGTAAGTATCGAGATCCTCACGTTAGGGGAAGTATAGACGACTAGGCATAGTGCTGACCACACTCTCCCTTCATATGCCGAGGTCACAGAAACAGGTGAACTCTACGTCACTTGCCCCATAGACGGGTTTAAAAGGGAACTTGACTTTTACTTTACTGCCGCATATTGAACAGGTGGCCTGAAAAAAAATACTCATGTCGAAATGTAGAGAAAAACTGGGCAGAACCTTATATAGGCAAAGAAATACAAAAATGGCAAATGTGATGGATTAGACACACCCTGCGTAAACCAACCAGCAACATCACCAGACACAGGCACTAGACTGGAATCCCCAAGGAAATATGTGGGCTGGTACAAACATGGAAATGGTCAGCTCTTGGTGAAGCAGAAGCAGTCGGAATAAACGGATACAAGTACGATTAAAAACACTTAAATACAAACGCAACTCAAGTTTTAAGGACTCTTGGCTAATTCATCAAGAATTTTATCCGCTTGAATTACAATATCTTGATGATTGGTTAATATTTTTAATAATGTTTATCAACAAAAGGCTTTTAGTCGGGTAACATCATTTTCCCCGTGCGGTGTGTAAACTGCACATGAAAAAACGGCCCCGACAAAATGCTCCTGATAAACGAGTCAAAAGGGCCAGCACCGTCATATTGATTCCCGACATTTAGGCTCCCTTCAAAATGGCTTCTGCCTTTATGACTCCCGACAAATAGGCTCCCGTCATTTTGGCTCCCTACTAATTATCTCCAGTCAATTCCACTCATGACAAAGCGGTCCCTGTTAATAAGGTTCCTGTAGACAATAAGTCTCTTCGTGGAATCACATCATTCAATATGATGTTTGCCAGTAGAACCCTTAATCAATGCTCTTCAAATGTGTAGTTGTTTCAACTTTTGAGCGATTTCCGATAACCGGAAGTGGGACTTGTTTTACACAGTGTTTCTTCCAGACTTTATTCTCCGTGAGGGGGGGGGGGGGGGGTACTTGATATTGTCGGGGGGGGGGGGGGGGTCGGTCAACATTTTTTGGGGTGGCGGACACTAGTAAAAGTGTATGCTTACCATATAAATTCCATCTCGTTCGGGGGGGGGGGGGGGGGCTGGGGATGCCTGGAAGAAACTCTGATTTTACATTTAGTTTTTCAAAAGCATATAACTTGAGTACTGTTTCAGATAGATAAACGAAATTTCACATGTAAGTATAAGATCTAATTATCTGCCTTCGTTCAAATTTTGAGTGATTTCCGTTGAATGGAAGTAGTAATTTACACTATTTCCCATTTCTCCAAAAACGAAAATGAATTTATTAAGTACTAATAATATTCCGCACTCTTATACGCAGATTGTTTAACACTCACTTAGTGCGCAATTCTTTTTTTTCTAAGAGATTATATTCTATTTTAAAAAGTTTAAGTAATTAAAAATTGATTAAAAATCATGTCTAGATCTAGACTCTATATCCCGCGTTTCCACCCCCAACCTCTCCCCCCCCCCCCCCCCCCCATAGACGCCGTAGTGTTTGGCCTATAATTCTAAAAGTAAAAGAATTCTCGAGAAAGTTTAGGGGAGATCACTCCCGGTTTGTTTATTTTGAAAATATTTTGTTATTGCTTAGTAGATTTCTAGTAAGTTAGTAGATCTACTAGTAGTCTAGTTCTAGATTTCTGTTTCTAGATCTGGCCTAAACCTCTGATTTCTGATCTAGATCTATCTAGAAACCAGTAACTAGATCTAGATTCTAGATCTAGATCTAGATCTAGATATAAATTTAATTTAGTTTAAGACTAAGACTCACTAAGACGACTAAGAGACCTAGCCTAAGTCCTAAGTTAAGTTAAGTAAGACTGTAAGTCACTGTAAGACGATAAAAATTAATCAAGACTAGATTTCTAGAAGAATAATCTAGATCTAGACTCTAGATCTAGAAATCTAGATTAGATCTAGATTCTAGGTCTAGAGGAGAGTCTAGATCTAGAAATCTAGATTAGATCTAGACTCTAGGTCTAGACTCTAGAGGAGAGTCTAGACTCTAGATCTAGACTCTAGAATCTAGATCTAGATCTAGTTAGTAGCTAGAGTCAGAGACTGGTCTACAGTAACAGTACAGTCTACACTCAGTAGTCTAGTCCAGGGGCGTAGCGAGGGGGGGGGGGGGGGGCGGGGGGTGCGGACTGCAAATCGAAAACTTGAAAGTTTGTCCCTGGGAAGGGTCTCTATGCCTCATTAAGTGCCGCACCGGGTGACACCCGACCTCGCTACGCCACTGGTCTAGTCTACAGTCTTAAAAACATGAATTGGCTAGTGTTACACTGCTAGTGGCTAGTAGCAACAACTGTAATAAATAAATTATAGGCCTAATTAATTAAATTAATAGGCCTAGTTTATTTAGTTAATAGTTTTATCCGTTTATACTATACTATACTTAGATCTATAATTCTAGATCTATTTAATATATTATTTATAGTTATACCGTCTTATACGCTACTAAATAGATCTAAAATTCTAAAATACAATTATATTACTATATTACTATTATTACACTAGGCCTAATATAATTTACCAAGTAATAGATGGCCTAGGCAATAGGCCTTGGATAATTATAATATATCATTATATTAGGCCTAATAAATAATTATAGGCCGCCTATACAATTTATTTTCATTAGTCATCATCAGTTCTAAAATCATAGTAGTAGATGATAGTAGACCTATTATTAATTATTTATAATATTATATTTAGAGAACGTCTATTTGTAGTTAACTACAAAGTACAAACAGCTTTCAGAAGGCTATAGATCTAGATCTATATAGTTCGCTATTTTAGGCATTAGCCTTAGGGTTCAGGGTTATTTAAGAATCACAGAAAAATGCCTTGTAAGAGTATGAATAGCTTTCTAATGAAGACTATTAGTAGTGAACTACTAATATCCGCAGACGATTGAAACAGAAACTGATCAATAAACTCAAGAAATCAATGTTTAAAAAAAAAATAAAAACTGCAATTTTTTAGAGTGTTGTAGCCTAAAATATGACTTCATTTTAGGGGTGGGGGAAATGTGTCTGGCTTTTTTTTTCGATGAGGTGTGTGATGTACTTACTCTTGATTTTAATGGCAGACATGTTTATGATTGTAATTTTTTCTTAATTCACAGAAAACCTTTTGTAATTTCTTTACTTCAGTGAGAGACATCCGTGTAATGTGTAATGGTGTACTTTTGGCCACAACCAGTGCAGACTGTGTGATCACACATTGTAGGTAACTATTGTAAATTAGAAATTTTTTGTTACTTACCGTAGGCCTAATATAAATTTATTTTAACTTATCAAAAATCTATTTTAAGTTTATCATTCCCCAATACTTAGCCTAACTTAAACAGTTTAAAAGGTTATTCAATTACAAACATAATGATGTATATTGTATAACATGTTGGAATAAACACAATAAAAGCATGCTAAAAATAGTGTTGAAAATGCAGGGGTAGGGAAAAGCTGATTTGTCCGATTTTTCTCGGCATCGTTATTGGCATTGGCTTAGCTAATTTAGGCATATCAAATGCATTGATGTTAAATCAGTTTATACATAAAAGGATACCTGTCTGCAAAGTTCATCTCACCACCAGTAGAGCTAGTGGTTGATTGAACTATTTGACACTGCAGATTTCTGATTACAGATTACATATTCTTATAGCAGTGGTGCCTCACACCATTGTAAAAAAGTGCCACTGCATTATTATAGATGCCTCTTACTTCAGCTAAACCTAAGGTGTCAGTGTCATCTTATTTTATTGTGAATTTAAAAAAATTAAATATGGCTTCAGTTTAATTTAGAGGCCTAAGTACTAGTACTTAGTACTACTAATGCTAAGTAGTACTAAGTACTAGTTCTTACAATTTGCCTAACAATGTTTGAGCCAGAATGTTTTGAGATGTTTAAAATTCTAACAAACTGCATAAGTAAATTCATAGTTTTAGTTGCTAAAAGACAACAAACTTTCAGATTTTTAAATTTATTGTTTGCAATCAGGATTATGAAATGGGCAACAACCCAGCGAAGGATAGTTCAACATTGAATGCAGGTAAAACAAGTTCATGATGTTCATTTTTTTAATTGGTTGGTTAAATGAATTAATCACTACAGCCTCGCAGCTAATAAATTAAAAAATAACCTTAAACTCCGGTCTATTATTTTGATGACATTTCTAAGATTAATATGTTTGTTATAGAAAAAGTAATAAACTTTGCATTTTTGTTATTATTTAAATTATCAATTAAAAAAATGTAATTTATTCCTCTTTCAGAAGGTGCGGTGTCTGCCGGCATCCAGACCACTGTGATGTTACCTGATGGTAGTCAGAAACAGATGATTGTTTACACTCAAATGGACGCATTTCAAGTTAGTTTGTTTTGGTTCATTTAAAAGGCTGGTAGCATAGCCTAATACAGTATCACATTACTGTATTATGTTTTTTTTCTGCCAATATCACTATTTATGCCATTCGTATTGAAGATAAAATTAATTGCCCCTATTAAAGAGATGCAAATAATGGTAATATAACTGCCTGCAGTATTTAGCCTAATGGTCTCAGTTTGTAACTTGACTTTTTTTCAGTGGAACATAGCTTAGGCTGACTTTAGGCTGTTGCTAAACCTACTTTTTTTACCGTCATCATGGTAATAATGGCTGCCAAAAGCATTGATACCGGTTATCATATTTTAACAATGTTTTATGATCATTTCAACCACATACTTGTCATCATTATTTTTGCATATTAATCAATGAGGCTGATCTAGTTTTAACAATGGACAATTAGTGTTTGATGTCAATTTGCCCTTTGTAAATTTTCTTTGGCCTAAAAGCTGAGAATATCGAGCAGAACATGAGGTGTGAAAAACGACAATTACTGTATTTAATAATATTTTGACCAAACTCAAACCTTGCCATGACAAATAAAAAATTATATATAACAGCTTAATAAAATAATTTCATTAATTTAAAATATTCAACAGGGCAAAAAGAAAATTCATTAAAAATATAACCTGATATAGATAATTTCCAACTAAGTCCGCTCATTTAGCCTGCAGTGTATTTGAATCGAAAGAAATATAGCAGATGAAACATTTCTACTGAACAGTCAATTGCTTCTCAATAACACTAACTATAATAAAACTAAACCACTGATTCAGTCATAGCTACCTTGCTAATTTTTAAAAAAGCGATTTTTTTTTTTTCAAAAATTATTTAAGAGGCTACAGAAAAATGTAAGATCTGGTCCATCCACATATTCTCAGTTGCTTCACTCTAGTGTAAAATTTGACAAACTTTATAGTGTACGATAAAATTTTTTTATTAATTTGAATCTCATGTCTTACTAATTATAATGCTATAATCATAGTTTAATTACTGTGTTATCAAACAGCTGAAAACGTCTTGCCTTGGACCTGATTATCCCCATCTGGACTGCTACAAGGTGGTGGTCAACTTCCGCGGCAGAACGCCGGTGGAGGTGCTAGACCATCAGGAGTTTGACCAGGAACTCCTGCAGCAGGCTAAAGACATAAGCATTGTTCCAATTAGGTGAGCATGTCACGGGCTTATCATCATAATTAATCCACTCAGGTGTGGATGAGCATTATGTAGGCAGCCACACGTATTATTTTAAAACAGTAATTTACATTTATGTGAAATTTTTTACCATTTTTAATTTTCTTCTCATATTCTACTTTATTCACTTAAGTTTCCCCATTCAGCAAAAGGTTTATGATTTTCAGTATTAATATTGTTCAATATTGTTAAAACACTTCTATTAAAAATGTTGTTGTTTTGAAATCCACAGAAAAATAGCTAGAGCAAATTTGTTTTTCTTAAAAAAGTGAATTAGTACTATTTAATTTATGTTTAATAGCACTAAAATATAGAAAGCATTAATTATTTAAAAAAAAAAATTAAAGATATAATTCTGTTAAAGGTCAATGTCAATTACAGCTTCAGCTTCTTTTTAATTGAAACAAATCAGTTTTGGTAGAAGTGGTATAAATCTAATTCCTCGTAAACAAATCAGTTTTGGTAGAAGTGGTATAAATTTAAATTCCTCGTTTCCCCTATGACACACTAAGCAAGCAAGAGGAATGAAGTGAAAGTGAAGCTTATAAATACAAAACAAGGGATAAACCCATGGTCTATTTATATCTTACTCTGTCTTGTTTCAGTGCTAATGAGGGTGTACTGGCTGATAACATTGACCTAGACGGTGCCATACGGCACGTTCAGTAAATTGTTCTTACTTTTGGTAATCAAATTGAATATGCTTTACTGATTTATTATTGAGATTTACAACTGTTTTATTTTAATATGCAAAGTTTTCAATCATCTTGTTTTTTAATTATATATTGTATTTTTTAAATTTTATTTTGTAAATATACTGAAGATTTTTTTTTTATAGCCACTTGTTCCTGTTTTTTTTGTTGCTTTTTAATAGGGCCTACCCTATGTGTTAGAGATTAATTTGCTTGTGTTTATCCAAACTGTGTAAATAATTTTGATTCATGAAACTAGAACTACATGATCTATAAACCACTGTAACTCATGTTAAAACTGTGGTTTTATTTGTGATAATTAGTAATTTTATGGGATCGCAAACATCACAGATTGTGAGAAAAATTTCCATGAAATTATCTTTCATGCTGCGGCAAGATAAGCTGGGATAAAAAAAAACTAGAAATAATTAGATGAACTAGTGAATTTATAACACATTGGTACACGAAATATGCAATTGTTGTCTAAATCATGTAGTCGTTGATGACAAACTAATTAATCTAAGCTTTCCAGCAGTTACCTCCCTTCTAGTAATTCCTCCTGATTCTCCATGTTCTCAACCATTAAGTTTATAGCACTACTCCCTCCATACATGTATTCAGCCTTAAAACAGTATAAAACAGTCGGTCATTGTTAAATCTACTGCTATTCTTGAGAAACAAAACATGAGAAAATCATTGTTGTTGACAGCACAAATAAATCAGTCCGCTTTTAATCAACTGCTTTAATTAAGAAAGAAAAACCTTGACAAAAATGATTGTAGTAGCCATATAGAACTTTTCTCCTGAGAGAATCCAGTGTAGTTCCAAGACTCTACAATACATGTATGTTATCATGTCCCAAGACTTTATGATACAGGGATTGTGCACATACAAATTTGTGGGTGCTAGACCTGTTTCTTGTAGACACAGCTGATTGTTTCCTAAATGCCATTTTCCCTTTTGTGAAAACTGACATGTGTTGCATCATACATATAGATACAGTATGAATAACATTCAACAAAAAAATGCTTCTGCTTATATTAGTTGTATTAATAAGTTGAAGCACACAGCGCTTTACTTTAAACATAGTATGAGGCTTAAATTTAATTCCAGTACTGGCGTACAAATGTCCAAAAAAAATTTTTTTATTCCTATTATTATTTAAAAAAATAAGTTTTCATGTATTAACTTTTAAACTTGAAAAAGAATAATCAGAAAGATAAAAATTGTAATTTAAAATTATTTACTCTTCATAGTTGTAGACTTTAAAAGCTGGTGCTGTGATTAGTGTGTTAAAAATGAGAAGTGATTTCTAGGATGCTTGTTGCTGCAGTTATAGTATAGCATAATGTTAGATTAATTTATCTATTGAATTGTTTGAGGGATGAACATTTTATTAGTTTTAGCATGTCTTTGTTTCTTTGCTAAAAATGACACAACATTTGTAACCTAGAAGTGTCTGTGTAAGGTAACTCAAAAACCAACATTTATTTATTATCTGAGTAAAATAACATTTTTAAAAATTATAAAAAAATGTTACTAAATATATTTATTTTTAATATATTGTGGGTCTACTTATTGACATGAGAGGGGGGGGGGTGGTTTTATGATTATTTCTTTTTATTTTTACATGAAATAATTTTTTTTTATATACATAATATGTTTCTAAACATTGTATGGAGTATAGGTGGGTAAAGTGTCACATTTTTGTGATACATTATGTGTTTAGAATCACTAAGCACTTACAACATTACTTGTATTCAACAATATAAGTGCAATGTTTTGGTACCCTACATGTATATGATCAGCATTGTTGAAAGGCTCAGATTTTATTTTATATTTACCTGCTCAATAACCCTGTTTGAATGGATTTCACAGATGCCTTTTTTAAGTCATAATTCATTTCTTATTTACATTTTACTTAATTGCTACATAAATTTTATGTTGTGCTTCTGATTCTTGTTTTCAACAATTTGTATTTTAGTTGGATGTTAACAAGAAACAAGGTTACATAGTTCCTTGTTTTAGTGAAACATGATAATAGATGTGTTTGTCTTGTTTATTATTATGTTTATTTTTTTTCAATTTGATAATAGACATAATCTTTTTACACTTACCATAAAACAAAAAATTTTATAGTATTTTTTTAAATACAATGATACCGGTGTCAGTTTTTGTCAAGATATAATAAATTTCTCTTGCTCATGGTATGGTGTGTTTATTTTTTTCTCCCTAAAAATATTCAAGTTAAAATGTTTAACAAAAAAATACAACAAAACATTGCCATTCTCCAGCCCAGGTTGTACATGATATTTGACATGATATTTGACATGATATTTTACATGATATTTTACATGATATTTGACGTGATATTTTACATGATATTTGACGTGATCCAAGGGTTTTCAAATTATCATGAAAACAGTGAAAGACACTTGTCCAAAGTTCAATCGCTTTATCGGACATATTTCTAAAATAAAACATCATGTAATTAATTAAGTAGAATCTTAAAATTTAAAAAAAGTATTAAGTATTTAATAATTGATATTAGTCTATAAATACAAAAATTTGATATAATTTTAAAATACAGCTCATATTGTTTTATATGTTTCTTGAACAAGTCTGTATTAGACTTATTTTTCCCGCATATTTTTCCACTTATACCCAAGATCCACGGGGCAGATGAAGTAGAATTCATCTGTTTCACTTACCTTGGCATACAAAGAAAGAATTTCTCTATGCCCAGCCCTATTTGTTTGCCTTAACTACGCGATAGATCCAGCTAGAAGAACATTTGGATGTCATAAAACACTCGTATTGCAGCTAAAGGGAGACAATTCAGTAAATTAAAAAACAAAAATAATGTCATTGTTACTTCCCTTTGTCCACTGAGTTTCTTATCTGTTAACCGAACAATACTTTTCCCCAACCTTAGCACACAGAGATTATCTTGTAATGTACTCTAATGTCTAGGTACCTGCAATGACCGAAGGTATGCTACTACTGGGGAGACTAAAATTGAAGTCAGAAATTGAACGAATTTCTTAACCCCCGACCAGAGGCGTAGCTAAGGGGTGACGGGGGGTGCGGACCGCACCGGGTGACACCATTTAGGGGGGTGACACCAAAGCAAAAAATAGCAAAATATATAGAGAATCGCTTGAGGGGAGGGGGATGCAAATCGAAAGTTCGAGGGGGGTGGGGTGCAAATCGAAAATTTGAAAGTTTGCCCCCGGGAAGGGTCACTACGCCTCTGGGGGGGGGGGGTGACACCATTAAGTGCCGCACCGGGTGACACCTGACCTCGCTACGCCACTGCCCCCGACCCCTTTTCGTAACATCGTCCCACAAATGTCACCCGCCTCCCCCTCACACCCCTAACCAAACAAAGCATCACTCAAGCATACATTAAAAAAAAACTGGTAGGTAGGCCAAGATCTCGATCATATTATCATTGCGGCAGGGTCAGAATTAGTTAGAGTTGTAACTTTTTTATAACAATTATATATATATATATATATATATATATATATATATATATATATATATATATATATATATACATATATATATATATATATATATATATATATACACACACATATATATATATATATATATATATATATATATATATATATATATACATATATATATATATATATATATATACACACATATATATATATATATATATATATATATATATATATATATATATATATATATATATATATATATATATATATATATATATTAAATACGAATAAACAGCAAAAGTTTAGTCGGAAGTGCTTTAAAATACCAAGTGTGAAGTTAGAATTTCTGAAACCCGCTCAATACAAATCTTTACAAAGGTCGGCACTCTTTCAACTATACGATGTCCCGTTTCTTATTTATCTCATACATAACATCTCTTTTTGGTTCCTTGTTACTTTCTCGTGTACGAAGTATAGAGAGTGTATTGTAATTGTGCAAAAAAAAATCGATATTTTTACAAATCTCGACCTTTTTCACCTCCCCGAGTATGAAACACATAGTTTTGCAATTTTGTTCATGTGTGTGTGTGTGTGTGTGTGTGTGTTGATGAAATTTCATAGATAAATATTATATAAAATGTGTAGTTCAGTACCAACTTTTCAGCAATTTCCGGTAATCGGAAGTGGAACTTATTCTACTTTCAATTTTTCAAAAGCCTATAACATGAGTACTGTTTCAGATAGAAAAATTAAATTTCACATGTAAGTAAACAATCTAATTCTCCGCCTTCTGTCAAGATGTAACAAACAGAAGTGTGTACTACGAATGTCCCCTACCACTGTACACCTTAAGGGGTCTTTGCATCCTATTTATTCCTGCTTTTTGTATTTGCTTCTATGGCAATAGTCCTTCCAAAAACAAACCACAGGATAAACGGTCTCAGTACAAACGGTCTCATAACTAATGAAATAAGGACAAACTGTCTCAGGATAAATGATCTCAGGACAAATGATCTCAGACAAATTTTCCCACACAAAATATATCAGGACTAATGATCTCAAGGAGAAATGAAATTGTCAAATGATTTTAAAAAATATCTCACGGCCAAATATTCATAGTATTTAGAATGATTTTAGTTTATATGAATATTTGTTATTGATTGTCACATGGTTTTCATTTAACTTTCAATTTTTTCTCTTCTCAGCTTTAAGAACGATTATTACATATGGCTTATTTTTTCTGGTTTGTTTGTCTTGCTTAATTAAAAAAAAAATAGTTTACCGTGCAATTTGTGTTTGATTAATGAGAGGTGTAATTTTAGCATGACGTCAATTTTTAGTAAGGATAAAATATCTTCTGAATTATGTAAATCTTTTGACTGTATTGCTAATGTACCTGCGGGGTAGCCAACATTTGATAGTATTACTTGTAGACTTGTTCAAAAGATACTCGTACTGAATTCATTGGTCTCTGAAGCACTATTAAAATAATATTCTGTAATTTTATTCGAAATAAGTAGGTTCCTTCTCTCTCCATAAATAGGTAGTTAAGTTCTAAATGAAAAATTGTTCTCAATAAAATAAGAAGTAATGGTAATCAATTTTAAGTATTATAAAAATAGTTAAATATCACTAAAACAATTTTCTATGCACCATTCTTTATTGAATGAAAACATTTGCATCAAATTGTCCTTTAACATACAATATATATATATATATATATATATATATATATATATATATATATATATATATATATATATATATATATATATATATATATATATATATATATATATATATATATATATATATATATATATATATATATATATATATAAATTTTACAGTCATTTTAAAACCATTAAATTAAACAACGGTACCAAAATCTTATTTTATCAGCCATTAAATTAAAACAACGGTACCAAATTGAAATTTATCAGCCATTAAATTGATACAACGGTACCAAATTCAAATTTAGCAGCCATTAAATTGATACAACAGTACCAAATTCAAATTTAGCAGCCATTAAATTAATACAACGGTACCAAATTCAAAATTAGCAGCCAATGAATTAAAGGCCCAGCACCAACACATTTTTTTTCTATTCTATTTATAAGAATACAACAATATCATGTACAACTTGCAACCGGGATAGAAGATGTAGTTAGAAACACCACTTCTTCATATGTGCTGCTGTCTAAGTTGGGGTCTTTAGGAAGGGACGCTAATCTAACAAATAGGAGCCCTTAGGAAAGGGCGCTAATCTCAGAAGTGGGAGCCCTTAGGAAGGGGCGCTAATCTAACAAATAGGAGCCCTTAGGAAAGGGCGCTAATCTCAGAAGTGGGAGCCCTTAGAAAGGGGCGCTAATCTCAGAAGTGGAAGCCCTTAGGAAGGGGCGCTAATCTCAGAAGTGGAAGCCCTTAGGAAGGGGCGCTAATCTCAGAAGTGGGAGCCCTTAGAAAGGGGCGCTAATCTCAGAAGTGGAAGCCCTTAGGAAGGGGCGCTAATCTCAGAAGTGGAAGCCCTTAGGAAGGGGCGCTAATCTAACAAATAGGAGCCCTTAGGAAAGGGCGCTAATCTCAGAAGTGGGAGCCCTTAGGAAGGGGCGCTAATCTAACAAATAGGAGCCCTTAGGAAAGGGCGCTAATCTCAGAAGTGGAAGCCCTTAGGAAGGGGCGCTAATCTCAGAAGTGGGAGCCCTTAGGAAGGGGCGCTAATCTCAGAAGTGGGAGCCCTTAGGAAGGGGCGCTAATCTAACAAATAGGAGCCCTTAGGAAAGGGCGCTAATCTCAGAAGTGGAAGCCCTTAGGAAGGGGCGCTAATCTCAGAAGTGGGAGCCCTTAGGAAGGGGCGCTAATCTAACAAATAGGAGCCCTTAGGAAAGGGCGCTAATCTCAGAAGTGGGAGCCCTTAGGAAGGGGCGCTAATCTAACAAATAGGAGCCCTTAGGAAAGGGCGCTAATTTCAGAAGTGGAAGCCCTTAGGAAGGGGCGCTAATCTCAGAAGTGGAAGCCCTTAGGAAGGGGCGCTAATCTAACAAATAGGAGCCCTTAGGAAAGGGCGCTAATCTCAGAAGTGGGAGCCCTTAGGAAGGGGCGCTAATCTAACAAATAGGAGCCCTTAGGAAAGGGCGCTAATCTCAGAAGTGGGAGCCCTTAGGGAGAGGAAATGGGGGGGGGGGATTAATTTTCCGCATTTTGTTTATTCTGGTTTACCGTGATATAAATACAACTAACGATGATGACAATGGCAATAAAGACGGGGACCAGCCAGACGTAGCCTTTACTGCTGTCAATGTTACCGCCATGACCACTCTCCACGATTCCTGAGTATTTATTGTTCTCTTGATTGATTGTGTTGCTTGCTGTTTCTTCTGTTGAAAAAATACATCTGCATTTTAATCCATTAGGTAGGTTCAAAAGAAAGTTTTACAGTTTCTTCCAGGTATCTCTTCGGGCGCCACCCCCCCCCCCCCCACAGAAAGTCTACCCCCCCCCCCCCCGAACGAAATAGAATTTATTTTGTAAAATATATACTTTTGACAGTGACCGCCCCCCCCCCCCTCCGATAATTTTAGTCCGCCCCCCCCCCCCCCCCCCCCCGAAAATTTCAGCCCCCCCCCCCCTGCAGAAAATAGTCAGGAAGAAACACTGAAGTCTTAATGCATGTCTATGATTCTCAACACAACGCTATACCATTCTATTCTATTCTATTTGCAGATCCTGTCGTACCATCAGTTTTTGAAAATGTTCCTGCAGATTTATAATAGTTGTTGGCATGTCTATAAAGTAGCTACATTTATAATAGTTGTTGGCATGTCTATAAAGTAACTAGATTTATAATAGTTTTAGCATGTCTATAAAGTAACTAGATTTATAATAGTTGTTAGCATGTCTATAAAGTAACTAGATTTATACTAGTTGTTAGCATGTCTATAAAGTAGCTACATTTATAATAGTTGTTGGCATGTCTATAAATTTACTAAATTTATAATAGTTGTTGGCATGTCTATAAAGTAACTAGATTTATAAAAGTTGTTAGCATGAATATAAATTTACTAGATTTATAATAGTTGTTAGCATGTCTATAAAGTAGCTACATTTATAATAGTTGTTGGCATGTCTATAAAGTAATTAGATTTATAATAGTTGTTAGCATGAATATAAATTTACTAGATTTATAATAGTTGTTGGCATGTCTATAAAGTAACTAGATTTATAATAGTTGTTAGCATGAATATAAATTTACTAGATTTATAATAGTTGTTGGCATGTCTATAAAGTAACTAGATTTATAATAGTTGTTAGCATGTCTATAAAGTAGCTACATTTATAATAGTTGTTGGAATGTCTCTAAATTAACTAGATTTATAATAGTTGTTGGCATGTCTATAAAGTAACTAGATTTATAATAGTTGTTAGCATGTCTATAAAGTAGCTACATTTATAATAGTTGTTGGCATGTCTATAAAGTAATTAGATTTATAATAGTTGTTAGCATGAATATAAATTTACTAGATTTATAATAGTTGTTGGCATGTCTATAAAGTAACTAGATTTATAATAGTTGTTAGCATGAATATAAATTTACTAGATTTATAATAGTTGTTGGCATGTCTATAAAGTAACTAGATTTATAATAGTTGATGGCATGTCTATAAAGTAACTAGATTTATAATAGTTGTTGGCATGTCTATAAAGTAACTAGATCTATAATAGTTGTTAGCATGTCTATAAAGTAACTAGATTTATAACAGTTGTTAGCATGTCTATAAAGTAACTAGATTTATAATAGTTGTTAGCATGTCTATAAAGTAACTAGATTTATAAGAGTTGTTAGCATGTCTATAAAGTAACTAGATCTATAATAGTTGTTAGAATGTCTATAAAGTAATTAGATTTATAATAGTTGTTAGCATGTCTATAAAGTAACTAGATTTATACTAGTTGTTAGCATGTCTATAAATTAACTAGATTTATAATAGTTGTTAGCATGTCTATAAATTAACTAGATTTATAATAGTTGTTAGCATGTCTATAAATTAACTAGATTTATAATAGTTGTTAGCATGTCTATACATTAACTAGATTTATAATAGTTGTTAGCATGTCTATAAATTAACTAGATTTATAATAGTTGTTAGCATGTCTATAAATTAACTAGATTTATAATAGTTGTTAGCATGGTTATACATTAACTAGATTTATAATAGTTGTTAGCATGTCTATAAATTAACTATATTTATAATAGTTGTTAGCATGTCTATAAATTAACTAGATGTATAATAGTTGTTAGCATGTCTATAAATTAACTAGATTTATACTAGTTGTTAGTATGTCTATAAATTAACTAGATTTATAATAGTTGTTAGCATGTCTATAAATTAACTAGATTTATAATAATTGTTAGCATGTCTATAAAGTAACTAGATTTATAATAGTTGTTAGCATGTCTATAAATTAACTAGATTTATAATAGTTGTTAGCATGTCTATAAATTAACTAGATTTATAATAGTTGTTAGCATGTCTCTAAATTAACTAGATTTATAATAGTTGTTGGCATGTCTATAAAGTAACTAGATTTATAATAGTTGTTAACATGTCTATAAATTTACTAGATTTATAATAGTTGTTAGCATGTCTATAAAGTAACTAGATTTATAATAGTTGTTAGCATGTCTGTAAATTAACTAGATTTATAATAGTTGTTAGCATGTCTGTAAATTAACTAGATTTATAATAGTTGTTGGCATGTCTATAAAAGAACTAGATTTATAATAGTGTTTAGCATGTCTATAAATTTACTAGATTTATAATAGTTGTTGGCATGTCTATAAAGTAGCTACATTTATAATAGTTGTTGGCATGTCTATAAATTTACTAGATTTATAATAGTTGTTGGCATGTCTATAAAGTATCTAGATTTATAATAGTTGTTGGCATGCCTATAAAGTAACTAGATTTATAATAGTTGTTAGCATGTCTATAAAGTAACTAGATTTATAATAGTTGACTGGAGCCGATGTATAAAATAAATTACTTCGACTCTAACCTATACAATGACTTACTCCGACACTAACCTATAAAATAAATTACTCCGACACTAACCTATACAATGATTCCGACACTAACCTATACAATGACTCCGACACTAACCTATACAATGACTTACTCCGACACTAACCTATACAATGACTTACTCCGACATTGACCTATAAAATGACTTACTCCGACACTAACCTATAAAATGACTTACTCCGACACTAACCTATAAAATGACTTACTCCGACACTAACCTATACAATGACTTACTCCGACACATTCCTGGTGTGGTCCAAGTTCCGTTGTTCTGTTGGTTGAGACAAGAAACGAAACTGGGCCCTTCAAGGACGTAACTCTTGTGACATACCATAGTGCAGTTGTCGCCCACCCCGTTGGTACACGGTAACCAAACACCATTGCTGACGTCAGGGGGTTCTCCGCAGATAATTTCTGTTTCATCAGTCCGTGAATAGAAAAAAATGTTAGTAGTCTCCGACTCTCTTAATTATACTGTGTAACAGTGGCGTAGCGAGGTCGGGTGTCACCCGGTGCGGCACTTAATGGTGTCACCCCCCCCCCCAGAGGCATAGAGACCCTTCCCAGGGACAAACTTTCAAAGTTTCGATTTGCACCCCCCCCCCTCAAACTTTCGATTTGCACCCCCCCCTCAAGTTTTCGATTTGCACCCCCCCCCCCACCTCAAACTTTCGGTTTGCACCCCCCCCCCCTCAAGTTTTTCTCTATATATTTTGCTATTTTTTTGCCTTGGTGTCACCCCCCCTAAATGGTGTCACCCGGTGCGGTCCGCACCCCCCGCCCCCCCCCCCCCTCTCTACGCCCCTGCTGTGTAATATTTGTCAATTTAGCGTGTTGGAGATAAGTTTAGTTTTAGATGATATCGTTGCAATCTCTTGGCTTAAGTTTTAAATAAAATGGTTGGGATAGTTAAACTGAGCCATCATAGGGTTGGTATAGTAAACATTTAAATCGTACCAGACTATCAGCTATGATGGTACTTATCATACAGCTGGGGTTAGTGAATTGACTTCAATATAAATGGCTTAGAAGCGTGAACAAACGCTTGTAATTACCTTGGCAAAATCCAGCGCTGGTGTATCGTCCGTTAGCCAGGCAGGTGATGTTTGGATCTCCAATCACTTCGTAATTAGAGTCACAGGTTAATGAGCACGTTGACCCGAGTGTCCTCTCACACCCTGTCCATGTGCCATTCTTTACCTCATGTGGCTCGCCACAGAAAATACTATCTGTTTGTGGTTATTATGTGAAAAAAACTTTACCTCATGTGGCTGGCCACAGAAAATACTATCTGTTTGTGGTTATTATGTGAAAAAAATAAATAACACACTTGGCACAAGCGTATGGAATTAGACACAAAATAATTAACTAGGCACTCGTTCTACTAAATCGAAAAATAAAAAAAAACAAGTTTCGTCGAAGCATGCATAGAATTTCTATACACTCATAATACAGGACACTAAAAAGTGTGTGTGTGTGTGTTACTGCTAGTAGGCATTGACCGGCTGTGTAGAGATTATCCGGAAATTTTTAACGTTGTCCCGCAGCTAACGAGCCTCATCTGCCCGAGGCTTCGAACTCGAGACTTTTCGGTTTAGCAACCATGAGCTTTACCGACACGACCACGCCGACCTCTAGAAACTACAATGACTGGGTTTATTGAAGAAGTTACATAAACTTCAAAATGTTGCAAGGACAACACTAGAGCTAATGTTTCCTTTTCTATAGTGGAGTAATTTTTCTGGTTGTCATTCATATTACATACCCTAACATTGTGACAGTAGAGAGATCACAGAACCTAACATTGTGACATATAGAGATCACATACCCTAACATTGTGACAGTAGAGAGATCACACAACCTAACATTGTGACATATAGAGATCACATACCCTAACATTGTGACAGTAGAGAGATCACATACCCTAACATTGTGACATCTAGAGATCACATACCCTAACTTTGTGACATATAGAGATCACATACCCTAACATTGTGACATATATAGATCACATACCCTAACATTGTTACAGTAGAGAGATCACATACCCTAACATTGTGACAGTAGAGAGATCACATACCCTAACATTGTGACATATAGAGATCACATACCCTAACATTGTGACATATAGAGATCACATACCCTAACATTGTGACATATAGAGATCACATACCCTAACATTGTGACATATAGAGATCACATACCCTAACATTGTGACATATAGAGATCACATACCCTAACATTGTGACATATAGAGATCACATACCCTAACATTGTGACATATACAGATCACATACCCTAACATTGTGACATATAGAGATCACATACCCTAACATTGTGACATATAGAGATCACATACCCTAACATTATGACATATAGAGATCACATAACCTAACATTGTGACAGTAGAGAGATCACATACCCTAACATTATGACATATAGAGATCACTTACCCTAACATTGTGACATATACAGATCACATACCCTAACATTGTGGCATATAGAGATCACATACCCTAACATTGTGACATATAGAGATCACATACCCTAACATTGTGACATATAGAGATCACATACCCTAACATTGTGACATATAGAGATCACATACCCTAACATTGTGACATATAGAGATCACATACCCTAACATTGTGACATATAGAGATCACATACCCTAACATTGTGACATATACAGATCACATACCCTAACATTGTGACATATAGAGATCACATACCCTAACATTGTGACATATAGAGATCACATACCCTAACATTATGACATATAGAGATCACATAACATAACATTGTGACAGTAGAGAGATCACATACCCTAACATTGTGACATATAGAGATCACATACCCTAACATTGTGACAGTAGAGAGATCACATACCCTAACATTGTGACATATAGAGATCACATACCCTAACATTGTGACATATAGAGATCACATACCCTAACATTGTGATAGTAGAGAACACATACCCTATATTGTGACATTATAGAGAGTATGGAGATCACACAACCTGTAATTTAATTTAGTTATTAAAAAACTACCTTTGCTGCCAGAGTTTCTCAGACTACCCCCCCCCCCCCCACCCCACCCCCCACCTTCAACGAATTATATTTCACATATATACCTCAACCTATGTGCCCCAACCCCTAGCAATATGTCCTAAGTGTTATTTTGAGAAAAATTTCTGAAAGAAACTTTGAAGAAGGCATGTATAAATCACACAACCTACAGTTGGGATATATTTGCTTATTATGTTGAGAACATAAAATCTATTTTTGGGACATTTTAACATCATGCTTAGCACAGAACCGACATTTGTGTCAATTGAAATTCTATTCGATACACAAACCTACCATTGTGACAAATATATCCTAATGGCGTCACAGCTTACCTGAATAACACCTGTCATTAAAATCTCCCTCACATTGCGACCAACATGCTCCTGTAGCCTTGATACAGGTTTCAATTTTATCCCGACAGTCGCACGGTTTGTCGCAAAACAAACCGAACTTGTTATGTTTACAGGTCTCCTCTATAGGCACACAAGAAAAAAGTAAATACAGATTGGAATACTCAAAGAATCTAAAACTAAGTGCATATGATTGCATGTACAATTATTGTATATGAAGCTTTGTCCAATTCATTGAACCGGTACTATATTTCGACTTTTGCAAGATCACAATATCACACGCCGTATAGGTACTATTTAAAAAAACCCACTTAATTTTGTATGTATAAACCCAGAGACCATACAAATCTTATTTAAGTATTGTGTTTGACGAATTTGAAGGTCTTGTTCAATGATAGGTTCACAGAAAGATGCGCAACGGAAAAAGCGATCTACTTTCTTCTTGTTGCTCTTTTTTTGTTTGCGCTTTTTTTCTGTTTGCGCTTTTTTCCTTAACGCAATTTTTTTGCGCTTTTTTCCGTTGCGCACCTTTCTGGTCACCGCAATGATCAAACATACTAATTAATGATGAGCGAACGAGGGTTTAGGATTTAATTAGGATAACTGTAAACAAAAAGACATACCGCCGTATATTTCAACTTCACACAATTCAAGTGTCTGGTTTTGTGCTGAGATGTTCAATCTCTCAGCCAAGACAGCTTGTTCAAGCTCCATATGTACGACGTCTTCCTTCACATCGACGTCATTGAAAACTAGGTTATAAGACGTCTCATTATGCACGATCGCCAGCGATAGACCGCCGAAGGGGCCTTGCGTTCAAACAAAAAATATAAACAAAAATATATACAAATAAGGTTTTTAAACTACCAGAAAAACTAAAAAAAATTTTTTTGTTTTTTTTTTTTTGTGTAAAAGTATTGGAAAATCAACAAATCTTTTGTCACTCTGTGTGTGTGTGTGTGTGTGTGCGTATATGTGCGTGTTTCTTTCTGTCTGTCTGTCAACACGATGACCTGAGTACTGTTTTAGATTGATCAGATTTTTTAGACCAGAGTTGACTATCGTCTAGTTGATGCTATGATCGCGAGTTATCTTGTTATCTTCCGTTTTATTATTAACTTTAGAAATCGTTTAATTAACTTCTATTGGCATGTCTTATAATTAGATATGAATACGAGATATTCTTGCTATGTCGTCTGACAACGGAAGTATCTCGAAATTGTTGCTTTAGCAGTGAGTTACTATTGAGTTACGCATACACAAACAAACAAAGAAACAAACAAACATTGTTAAACAAATAAAGCTTATACGAAAAATGTTAGACTGAAAGCTAAAATTGATACGATTGCGAGGCACCAAAACATGACACGATCCTTAATTTAAATAATTTTTCTAATTAGAGGACTCGAGTGCGCAGGAGGCCTTAGCAAGTTGAAATACGGGTACATGTCAGACATTTTTCTGCGGGAGGGGGAGCACTTACAATTTTCTAGGGGGGAGGGGGGCGGCGGACAATGCTAGTATATAAATTCTATTTCGTTTTAGTAGAAAGTATTACCCAAAATTGGACACAACAAACTTCATGAATGCATTCATTGATACGATAAACAGGGCGTTTGATTATTCCGTTAACAGCAAACTCACCCCGACCCAACCAATACTGCTCACCGCTGGTGCAGACATTGAACCCCCCCTCTCCATACCCAATCCTGAACCCCCCCCCTCACGTATAGAATGACGCCTCCCCCCCCCCCACACACACACCCAGTCCTGAACTCACCCCTCGCGTATAGAGTGACGTCACCCCTCCCCCACACACAGTCCTGAACTCACCCTTCGTGTATTGAATGACGTCACCCCCCCCCCCCCCCACACACACCCAGTCCTGAACTCACCCCTCGCGTATAGAATGACGTCACCCCCCCCCCCCACACACCCAGTCCTAAACTCACCCCTCGCGTATAGAATGACGTCACCACCCACACACACACCCAGTCCTGAACTCACCGCTGGTGTAGACAATGACCCCTACCATATACACAGTTGAAGGAAATATGACAGTCCACATAGGCGAATCAATGTCTTCTGGGGATGTCCTAGCGCACATGTTCTGTTCGTTATCCACAGCCAAACTAGCTTCATTGGTACTGTTAGCGCTGGACATTTCTGTATCCATCTTCAGTGCAATGTTGCGACCTGTAGTGAGATGACTCCTGTCAGTTCAAGAACTCAGTCAAAATGTCACTTTATGCAGTACAAGAACTCAGTCAAAATGTCACTTTAGTGAGTTCAAGAACACAGTCAATTGTCACTATAGTAGTGTTCAAGAACTCAGTCAAATTGTCACTTCAGGCAGTACAAGAACACAGTCAAATAGTCACTTTAGTCAGTTCAAGAACTCAGTCAATTGTTACTTCAACTAGTCGTTTTTCTACTATATCTTGTACTTGTCGAGTAGAAAGTAGGCCTACATGTATTTTCAAATATAATCCCTAACACGTCTTAAATACGTTGTTATCTTTTATGCTCACTAAATGTCCCCTTCAAATCACTTCTATCTAGCAAAGAGAATAAAGAAATAACAAATGAATCATTTTAATGCTTCAATGTCTATGTTAAAATTTATTTTATTGGCAGTTCTATTTTAGACCATTTTAAAAATGATGCCGTTGTTGGCACTTCTATTCCAGACCATGTTAAAATGTAGGTATGCATGACAAATCTGTTTCACACAGATGCTGCAGCGAATACAATCTAAGAATCACGAAGGCATTAGTGTGACACGTACCTCCACTGATGAAGATTTTACATATAGAAATGGCTGTTTCAAATTTAATTTCAAGTTGGTTTGCAGATCTAAGCAACTCAACATGGATATCAACTCTGTATTGCGTTTTGCTTAAGGCATACTTCAATATGGGAACTTGGTCTTTGTTGCAGAGGAAACGCAAGGACGTTATGGTCATATGATCTGGAAATATTAACATACAAGTGGACATAAGTAGTATATCAGGTCCCTTTTTGGTATTTTTTCTTGGGGAGGCAGAGGCGGAGGTAAAATGACATATAGTAAAATACTCCCCTACCTGGGGGTGGGGGTGGTGCAGTGAGGGAGGCGTAGGGTGAGGCGGAGGTACAATGACATATAATAAAATACACCCCCACATGGGGGCGGAGGAATTGTTTTTTTAATTAGTTGAATTTTAATAAATTTGATTTTAATTAGTTTGAATTTAATTATTTTGTTTTTTAATTATTTTGTATTTGTTTGTTGGTTTTAATTAGTTTGTTTTTCAATTTGTTTAATTTTATAAAATTTATATTTTATATTTTTTTAATTTTTAAAATTTTTATTTTAATTTTTTAATGGGTTTGACCAGGGTTATAATGGGAACCACCTTGTATACACAAAGACAACTTTGATGACTAATGTAAAAGATTGTAAATGGTGTGGATGTCACAGACAGGGTGAACGTATTTAATGACCAACAACAATAAGGATTTCACTAATGATAGAAAAAATAAATGTAAAGGAAGTATAGTAATAAAAATGATTATCTAAATAACACCTTTTTATTGTACACATTAGCTTTGTTAGGTTATTTTAAAATTAAACAACAAATTGAAAACAAACAAATAAACAAACTAAATAAAAACAAACAAACTTTTAAAAAAATAAAAATAAATATTAAAAATTTAAAATAAAAATTTAAAATTTAAAAATTAAAATTAAAAAATAAATAAATAAATTAAATTAATTAAAATTTAAAATTAAAAAATTAAAATTAAAAAAAAAATTAAAAAATTAAAAAAATTAAAATGAAAATTTTATAAAATTAAACAACAAATTAAAAAAAAAAACTATTTAAAAACAACAAACACATACAAAATAATTAAAAAAACAAAATAATTAATTTCAAACTAATTAAAATCAAATTAATTTAAAATCAAACTAATTAAAAAACAATTCCTCCACCCCCAGGTGGGGGAGTATTTTAGTATATATCATTGTACCTCCGCCTCCCCCAGATAAAATACTATTGACATATGGAAAGAAAACATAAAATCATATGTAATAATGGTGACAGAACAAATGATCTCTGGACATATGATCTCACGGACAAAAGAAATCAAGACAAAATATATCAGCACTAATAATATCATGGAAAAATGATCTCAGACAAAATATCTAGAAGCAATCTAAATATTATGAAGATTGCTGTAATGTATTTTGTCTGAGATATTTTGTATGAGATCTTTTGCCTTTAGTTGTATATATATATATATATATATATATATATATATATATATATATATATATATATATATATATATATATATATATATATATATATACATATATATATATATGTATATATATATATATATATATATATAAGTGGCGTAGCCAGGATCGTCTCAAAGGGGGGGGGGGGGGGGTTCCAATTTTTACCCGGGGACAAACTTTCGATTTGCACCCCCCTCATACTTTTTATATATATACCGATGGGTCTACGGGGGGGGGGGGGGTTATGACCCCCCTAACCCCCCTGCCTACGCCACTGATATATATATATATATATATATATATATATATATATATATATAAATATATAGATATATATATATATATACACACAACTATATAAAACTATCAAAACGTCTTACCTGAATTCGTTACGAGTAACCTAACCCAAGTAATGCTGTACCTAACACTCCATGTA
The DNA here is from genome assembly GCF_028476545.2 of Physella acuta. Classification (NCBI taxonomy): domain Eukaryota; kingdom Metazoa; phylum Mollusca; class Gastropoda; family Physidae; genus Physella; species Physella acuta. The sequence goes on from NW_026733168.1 coordinate 102,869, forward strand.
ACCTCCAGTGTATCGAGTTCCTTGCAAGTAGATATTTGGGTATCTCGTAAGGCTTCAACGTCAGGCTTCAACTCGACAAGGTACACCATGAGGTTCGCTGTAAGTCGAGATTTAAACAAAAAATATGTTCTGTTCGTTATTTTAATATTCAATTTAAAGTTTGTAGTAGCAAACTACTTCCGTCTAAAAAATCAACTTCTGACTTAATTATTAATTATTCAAATATTGAGAAGATATATGTTCATTCTCGCATAGGTTTGTCAGTGAATATATTGGGGTGAGATGTCGATATAGCTACAGGTGCTTTCTTGTTATCATTTTTTTTCTTGTGTCTAATGAACGTGAAGACATCGGTTTCTGTAATACCGTACTGACATTAACGACCGAACCAACCACGTAAGCTTACCGTACTGACATAAACGACCGAACCAACCACGTAAGCTTACCGTACTGACATGAAGGACCGAACCACCCATGTAAGCTCACCGTACTGACATAAACGACCGAACCACACACGTGAGCTTACCGTACTGACATGAAGGACCGAACCAACCATGTAAGCTTACCGTACCGACATGAAAGACCGAACCACCCATGTAAGCTTACCGTACTGATATGAAGGACCGAACCACCCACGTAAGCTTACCGTACTGACCTGAAAGACCAAACCAACCACGTAAGCTTACCGTACTGACATGAAGGACCGAACCAACCATGTAAGCTTACCGTACCGACATGAAAGACCGAACCACCCATGTAAGCTTACCGTACTGATATGAAGGACCGAACCAACCATGTAAGCTTACCGTACCGACATGAAAGACCGAACCACCCATGTAAGCTTACCGTACCGACATGAAAGACCGAACCACCCATGTAAGCTTACCGTACTGATATGAAGGACCGAACCACCCATGTAAGCTTACCGTACTGACCTGAAGGACCGAACCACCCACGTAAGCTTACCGTATTGACATGAAGGACCGAACCACCCATGTAAGCTTACCGTATTGACATGAAGGACCGAACCACCCATGAAGGACCGAACCACCCATGAAGGACCGAACCACCCATGAAGGACCGAACCACCCATGTAAGCTTACCGTACTGACATGAAGGACCGAACCAGTTTTTCAAGCAGGAATACCCTAACAAACACTCTCCGACTTTATCACACTTGTTCTCTGGGCAATGGCAGGCGAATTGATCCAACGGACCGAACCAGGCTGGTCTAACTAAACAAAAGGAGGTAAAACAAGGGATATTAACAATATAATAATAAACCGAGAGTGATCTCCCCTAAACTTTCTCGAATATCTATCTTAATACTACTAAAAGTCAAGTTTGTTTACATGTTTGAATATTTATTTGTTTGTTTGTCCGATCGAAAATTGTGATATGTTCGACTCTATCTGGAGAGCTGTAAAATAGTATGTAGGTAGAGAATAATTTTTTTAATGCAGACAGACTGTTAATCACAAATTTTTTTAAAGACGTTAATTAATTTATTGATTTATTCATACGTAGAGTAACCCATTTTTTTAAAAAAGATTTGAATAGCCACTAGACTCGACGGAAACAGTGACGTCACATGATGTGTTTATTTTTTTACATCGATAATGGCGGCCTATCGAAGAAGATTGTGTTCCCATTCCAATGTTTAACGCGTTCTAAAGCTAATTTTCTGTCGGCTTTAACTTTAACAATACGTCCGTTTGCTGTATTTATTACGTTCCAACACTTATATCAATTTTCAACTGTCTTTTTCATTTAGTTTTACAATAAATTTCTCTAGATCTAAAGATCAGCTGTCGAAGGAAAGTTATTTATAGATCTAGATCTAGAATCTAGAATCTAGGTCAAATCAATGATTTATTATTTATAAATACAATCCAAAAAAAAAAAAACGAGACTTTAGCAAACCAGTCGTAGATCTAGAATATAGATAATTCTATCTAGATTTAGATAATAATGAGTTTCTATATACTAAACTATTTTAGACCTTTATTATTTTATATAAATCTTTGTTTGTATAGCTATGAAATATGCTAATTAGGAAATGCTGGATGCAGGGCCTATTTGCATAACTTAGATTCATACGCGGCTTCTATACCGCTAAGTGTGCAAAATTATAGACGTAAACTCTAGATATAGCTCAGTCGTAGATCTAAAATATAGATAATTTTCTATCTAGATTTAGATAATAATGATTTTCTATATACTAAACTATTTTAGACCTTTATTATTTTATATAAATCTTTGTTTGGAATATGGTAATTTTGAAATGCTCGCTCCGGGCCTATAAGCGTAGCTAATGATAAGATCTAGATTCTAGGTCTAGCAAGAAAAACTAAACATAAGAAGACTTAAGCAAAAGAGCCGTAGAATCTAGACTAGATCTAGATAATTCTATCTAGATCTAGATAATTTCAGACCTTCTTTATTTTATATAAATCTTTGTTTGGCTAATTTAAGATAAAATTTAATTTGAAAGTTACTACTACTAGAGTTAGATCTAGATCTATGTGCGTAAATCAAGTTGCATAAGGAGACTCATAGTATAGTATAAAACTTCACTTGTGATGTCACGAGTAAATAGCTAAGTTGGTAGTGTAGTCCGCTCTCATGCGGGTGGCACAGGTTCTAGACCAATCGTCAATGATTTTTTTTTCAATTTTTTTTTAGATGTGAATAATAAAGTTGCCTATCTGAACTTGGCAGGATACAGGGCTGGTGAAGTAGAGTTTGTCTGTTTCTTTGTCCTAAGCATATGAAAGGATAGTGTGGTCAGAGACATGCTCGGCTGGAATCGTTTTTTAACGATAAAAACATGTTGTCTGAGACTTGGCGGGACACTGGGCAGGTGAAGTAGAGTTGAGTAGGTCACCTATGAAGTCAGTATGTGAAGGGATAGTCCGAAATCGGTGTTTTCGGTGTTTTTAAAAGATAAAAAAACAAATTTTTGAAAGGTGGGGTCTGTTTTTTTGTGATGATAAGTGACACTGCAGTAGCGTAGCGGGGGGGGGGGGGGGGGGGGCGGGGTGACACATATGTCCCCGGGCGCCGACCTTAGGGGCGCCAAAATGGGTTGGAAAAATAAATTGAAAGGTTGAGGGGGGGGGGGTACAAATCGAAATCTTGAGGGGGACGGGTCCACATCAAAAGTTGGGGGGGGGGGGGGGGTTGCAAATCGAAATCTTGCGGGGGGGGGGGGGGTGGGGGGTTCAAATTGAAAAGTTTGTCCCCGGGCGCCGGGAAGGGTCGCTATGCCTCTGAGTGACAGACGTGATGTTTTTTTGATGGATGACCCCCGAAACCCACAGTTATCCAGCGGATGACGTGTATTCTAGTATACTACTAAAAGTCAAGTTTGTTTACATGTTTGAATATTTATTTGTTTGTTTGTTTGCCTGATTGACTATTGCTCATGGTTGCACCTCATCGTGGAAAGCTGTAAAATAGTATGTAGGTAGAGAAAAAATTTTGTTTTAAGACAGACTGTTAATCACAAATTTATTTAAAGACGTTAATTAATTTTTTGATTTATTCATACGTAGACTAACCCATTTTTTTTTAAAATGTTAAAACATTGACTAAACTTTGTGGGAATAGTGACGTCACAGGTTTTTTGTTTACTCTTTAGTACAATAAAATGGCGGCGTCTATCGAAGAAAATTGTGTTCCCATTCAAAAAGTTTAACGCGTTCTAAATCTAATTTTCTGTCGGTCATAACTTTAACAATACGTCCCGTTTGCTGTATTTATTACGTTCCAACACTTATATCAATTTTAAACTGTCTTTTTTCATTTAGTTTTACAATAAATTTCTCTAGATCTAAAGATCAGCTGTCGAAGGAAAGTTATGAATCTAGCCTAGATCTAGACTAGATCTAGGTCACTATGTAAATTCTAGATCTAGACTTAATGTAAATTCTACATCTAGAATCTATTTCAGGCCTTAATACATCTAGAATCTATTTCAGGCCTTAATTATTTTATATAAATTTTTGTTTGGCTAATTTAAGACCAATATGTCAATGATATTTTTTTTCAATTTTTTTTTTTTAGATGTGAATGATAAAGTTGCCTATCTGAA
>NW_026733169.1:0-167399 GCF_028476545.2 Physella acuta
CTGACGGTCTATGGGGCAAGTGAAGTAGAGTTCACTTGTTTCTGTGACCTCGGCATATGAAGAGATAGTGTGGTCAGCACTATGCCCAGCCGCCTTTACTTTCCCTAACATAAGTTAGGTACCCATCAGAGTTGGGTGGACTCAGGGACGGTCTACTGACTTGAACCCGGATTCGAACTCGAGACTTACGGGTTAGCAGTCCAGCTCTCTACCGCTAGACCACTCCGTCCCACTATATATATATATACATACATATATACATAAATATATACATACATATATATATATATATATATATATATGTATAAAAAGTACATATATACACACACACACACATATATATATATATATATATATATATATATATATATATATATATATATATATATATATATATATATATACATATGTATGTATATATATGTATGTATATAAATATGTATATAAATATGGATATATACATATATCTATATATACATACACATATATATATATATATATATATATATATATACATATATAAGTTCAAATATACACATACACACACACACACACACACACATATATATATATATATATATATATATATATATATATATATATATATATATATATATATATATATATATATATATAGATAGATAGAGAGAGATAGAGAGAGAGAGAGAGAGAGAGAGAGAGAGATAGATAGAGAGAGAGAGAGAGAGATACAAAATGTACACTTGCTGAGAGAGCGAGACTTGAGAGCACACTGTTTATTATAACGTTTTGAAGTTGTGCCAAGATTTTCCTGTTCAAAGAAAATGTGTAAGACCTCTCTACCTGTGTTCCCTCCACACCTACTCTAAGCGCGTGAGTCACTTTCATCCTACGCTGGGGCACATGTTTAGTTTTAATTATATAGAAACTTTTCCTAGCAATATTGTAATCCACAATTGAAAATATCATGTAGTTGGCTAGATATGGAATGTAGGCTTCTCTTTCTGGTGGTACCTACAGTATTAGGCTATGATGTAGGAATAGAAATCATCTGCTATGTGCAATACTTTCATGCGACCAGCCGGTACATTTAACTAAGTAGCATAGCAACTACAACCAAATAAAACAAGATATAAAACCAATAGTTAACCAAAGCAACTACAACAAAACAAAACAAAAAAGACGGGTAAATAAACAGCTAGCCATCTGACCTGAGCCTCGTCTTCCGATCCCTTGAAACCAGATTTCCTCAAGACTTGAAGGACCTCATCAAAAGACAGCGAGCCACTTTTATCCGTGTCAGCTTCATCGAAGTCGAACTTAAACTTCTCTACTTGTTGTTTCACCCATTCGACGCTCATTTTCCCTCCACTGGCTGCAAGAAAAAGCCTTAGCTTATGTTTTCACAATAATAATTACAAAATATTTGCTCAAATCGAGTCGACAAAACAGCAACAACGCAAATGACACGTTGCTGTTTGTGATGGTTAGCTGATGTGGCTCGCTGTGACATCAATGGCGTACTTTTTGTACAACAACGTCACAAAGTCTAATTAATGAACTACTTATTTACGATGTCGTTATACCTGACAACAAGTAAATTCCAACACATTAAATTTTAAGATTGCAATGAAGTAAATAAGGGCGATATTATAAACACTCACACTGTTCAAATCTCACTGATAGAATACTAATATAAAGATGGCAACCACTTTAAATAAAGTACGAAACTGAGATGGCGAGTTGAAAAAGTAAACAGAAGGTTGTGCTAAGGTGTGTACTGCACGCGCTCCTCCACTCACCTGGCGCTGCTACCTGGGGTGTGGTGCTAACGGCTTGTTTGCCCTGGGTCTGACTGTGTGCTACACGAGTCTGTGTGACCTCAGCCTCCACGGGCTGACCCACATCTGGTGCCACAGGCTCTGGTACAGGCCCGGGATCCTCAGTGTCATCTTGATTGCTTAGACGAGGGGTTTGAATCCGGAACAAATCTTTAACAGTCTGAGTAACGAACCATGGGACTGTCAACATGGTTAGAGCGATCTAGACACAGCCGCTCACCTCTAGTTCTCCCTCTACCTGCGTCTCCTGCCTGCGGTGTAACCTTTCACCCGCTTTGTAAATGCCAAAGTGTACTCCCCTTGCTAACCAAGTAATACCCAAAGTATTTTTATTGTTAACAGAGTAGTTGCTAAATACGGTTTGTCAGCTTAACTTTAATTATTGACTTATTTTAGTCTCATCGGCCAAACCATGAATGACTTTACTCGATCACATCCGTACATCGCAGAGAACGGGAGAGGGGGGTCGTGGGAGAGGGATGAGAGAGGGGCGACTAGAGAGCTCAAAATATAAGCTAAAAGGTCATTGGAATTGGAAGGTTTACAATTTTAAGAAATTTACCGTGTAACTGATTTTCTGCTAATTCGAAAAATCATTATTTTTGTAATTGCAACTGTAAATTTGATAAAAAAGAACTATAGGCTACTTAGACTTCGCTTTACTAGCAAGAAACAGATGGAGTTATCTCCCTTAAAGTTTCTCGTATATTCTTATACAGGATTATACAGTGTTTCTTCCAGACTTTTTTCTTCGGGGGGGGGGGGGGTCACTTACAGTTTTCGGGGGGGGGGGGGGGGCGGACTAAAATTTCCCAAGGGGGGGGGGGGTGAACACTGTTAAAAGTATATATTTTCTATATAAATTTCATTTCTTTGGGGGGGTAGATTTTCTTTTCGAGAAGGCGCCGCCCCCCCCCCCCCCCCCCCCGAAAAGATGCCTGGAAGAAACTCTGTTCTTTTATAACAATACGGAAGTTGGCATTTTCATTGAATATAGAAGTTCGTGACGAAAACACATAGAAGTTAAAATTATACATGCGTATATATATATATATATATATATATATATATATATATATATATATATATATATATATATATATATATATATATACATGACGATATTTACACACACTAGACATGACAATATTTACACACACGTTTTATGTTTTATTCCCCTCCGTGGTTGTTGGTTTTCTTGAGTGTGTCATAATTCAATGTCTACTCCTGCCATCATTCAATGTCTACTGTCATCATTCAATGTCTACTCCTGTCATCATACAATGTCTACTCCTGCCATCATTCAATGTCTACTGTCATCATTCAATGTCTACTCCTGTCATCATACAATGTCTACTCCTGTCAACATACAATGTCTACTCCTGTCATCATACAATGTCTACTCCTGTCATCATACAATGTCTACTCCTGTCATCATACAATGTCTACTCCTGTCATCATACAATGTCTACTCCTGTCATCATACAATGTCTACTCCTGTCATCATACAATGTCTACTCCTGTCATCATGCAATGTCTACTCCTGTCATCACACAATGTCTACTCCTGTCATCATACAATGTCTACTCCTGTCATCATACAATGTCTACTTCTGTCATCATACAATGTCTACTCCTGTCATCATACAATGTCTACTCCTATCATCACACAATGTCTACTCCTGTCATCATACAATGTCTACTCCTGTCATCATGCAATGTCTACTCCTGTCATCACACAATGTCTACTCCTGTCATCATACAATGTCTACTTCTGTCATCATACAATGTCTACTCCTATCATCATACAATGTCTACTCCTGTCATCATACAATGTCTACTCCTGTCATCATTCAATGTCTACTGTTATCATACAATGTCTACTGTCATCATTCAATGTCTACTCCTGTCATCATACAATGTCTACTCCTGTCATCATACAATGTCTACTGTCATCATACAATGTCTACTCCTGTCATCATACAATGTCTACTGTCATCATACAATGTCAACTCCTGTCATTATACAATGTATACTGTCAGCATACAATGTCTACTCCTGTCATCATTCAATGTCTACTACTGTCATCATACAATGTCTACTACTGTCATCATACAATGTCTACTCCTGTCATCATACAATGTCTACTCCTGTCATCATACAATGTCTACTCCTGTCATCATACAATGTCTACTTCTGTCATCATACAATGTCTACTCCTGTCATCATACAATGTCTACTCCTGTCATCATACAATGTCTACTCCTGTCATCATACAATGTCTACTCCTGTCATCATTCAATGTCTACTACTGTCATCATACAATGTCTACTCCTGTCATCATACAATGTCTACTACTGTCATCATACAATGTCTACTCCTGTCATCATACAATGTCTACTCCTGTCATCATACAATGTCTACTCCTGTCATCATACAATGTCTACTCCTGTCATCATACAATGTCTACTCCTGTCATCATACAATGTCTACTCCTGTCATCATACAATGTTTACTCCTGTCATCATACAATGTCTACTGTCATCATACAATGTCTACTGTCATAATACAATGTCTACTGTCATCATACAATGGTTATTCTTGTCATCATACAATGTCTACTGTCATCACTCAATGTCTACTACTGTCACCATAAAATGTCTACTCCTGTCATCATACAATGTCTACTCCTGTCATCATTCAATTTTTACTCCTGTCATCATTCAATTTCTACTGTCATCATACAGTGTCTTCTGTCATCATTCAAAATGTCTACTCCTGTCATCATACAATGTCTACTGTCATCAATCAATGTCTACTGTCATCATTCAAAATGTCTACTCCTGTCATCATTCAAAATGTCTACTCCTGTCATCATACAATGTCTACTCCTGTCATCATACAATGTCTACTTCTGTCATCATACAATGTCTACTCCTGTCATCATACAATGTCTACTTCTGTCATCATACAATGTCTACTCCTGTCATCATACAATGTCTACTCCTGTCATCATACAATGTCTACTCCTGTCATCATACAATGTCACTTCTGTCATCATACAATGTCTACTCCTGTCATCATACAATGTCTACTCCTGTCATCATACAATGTCTACTCATGTCATCATACAATGTCTACTCCTGTCATCATACAATGTCTACTTTTGTCATCATACAATGTCTACTCCTGTCATCATACAATGTCTACTCCTGTCATCATACAATGTCTACTCCTGTCATCATACAATGTCTACTCCTGTCATCATACAATGTCTACTCCTGTCATCATACAATGTCTACTCCTGTCATCATACAATGTCTACTCCTGTCATCATACAATGTCTACTCCTGTCATCATACAATGTCTACTACTGTCATCATTCAATGTCTACTCCTGTCATCATACAATGTCTACTCCTGTCATCATACAATGTCTACTTTTGTCATCATACAATGTCTACTCCTGTCATCATACAATGTCTACTCCTGTCATCATACAATGTCTACTCCTGTCATCATACAATGTCTACTCCTGTCAACATACAATGTCTACTCCTGTCATCATACAATGTCTACTCCTGTCATTATACAATGTCTACTCCTGTCATCATACAATGTCTACTACTGTCATCATACAATGTCTACTCCTGTCATCATACAATGTCTACTGTCATCATTCAATGTCTACTCCTGTCATCATACAATGTCTACTCCTGTCATCATACAATGTCTACTCCTGTCTTCATACAATGTCTACTCCTGTCATCATACAATGTCTACTCCTGTCATCATACAATGTCTACTACTGTCATCATACAATGTCTACTCCTGTCATCATGCCATGTCTATTGTCATCATTCAAAATGTCTACTCCTGTCATCATACAATGTCTACTTTTGTCATCATACAATGTCTACTCCTGTCATCATACAATGTCTACTCCTGTCATCATACAATGTCTACTCCTGTCATCATACAATGTCTACTCCTGTCATCATACAATGTCTACTCCTGTCATCATACAATGTCTACTCCTGTCATCATACAATGTCTACTACTGTCATCATTCAATGTCTACTCCTGTCATCATACAATGTCTACTTCTGTCATCATACAATGTCTACTGTCATCATTCAATGTCTACTCCTGTCATCATACAATGTCTACTCCTGTCATCATACAATGTCTACTGTCATCATTCAATGTCTACTCCTGTCATCATACAATGTCTACTTCTGTCATCATTCAATGTCTACTCCTGTCATCATACAATGTCTACTGTCATCATACAATGTCTACTCCTGTCATCATACAATGTCTACCCCTGTCATCATACAATGTCTACTGTCATCATTCAATGTCTACTGTCATCATACAATGTCTACTCCTGTCATCATACAATGTCTACTCCTGTCATCATACAATGTCTACTGTCATCATACAATGTCTACTGCCATCATTCAATGTCTACTCCTGTCATCATACAATGTCTACTCCTGTCATCATACAATGTCTACCCCTGTTATCATACAATGTCTACTGTCATCATTCAATGTCTACTGTCATCATTCAATGTCTACTCCTGTCATCATACAATGTCTACTCCTGTCATCATACAATGTCTACTTCTGTCATCATACAATGTCTACTCCTGTCATCATACAATGTTTACTCCTGTCATCATACAATATCTACTCCTGTCATCATACAATGTCTACTCCTGTCATCATACAATGTCTACTCCTGTCATCATACAATGTCTACTCCTGTCATCATACAATGTCTACTCCTGTCATCATACAATGTCTACTACTGTCATCATACAATGTCTACTCCTGTCATCATACAATGTCTACTCCTGTCATCATACAATGTCTACTCCTGTCATCATACAATGTCTACTCCTGTCATCATACAATGTCTACTCCTGTCATCATACAATGTCTACTCCTGTCATCATACAATGTCTACTCCTGTCATCATACAATGTCTACTCCTGTCATCATACAATGTCTACTCCTGTCATCATACAATGTCTACTGTCATCATTCAATGTCTACTCCTGTCATCATACAATGTCTACTGTCATCATACAATGTCTACTGTCATCATACAATGGTTACTCCTGTCATCATACAATGTCTACTGTCATCACTCAATGTCTACTACTGTCACCATACAATGTCTACTCCTGTCATCATACAATGTCTACTCCTGTCATCATTCAATGTCTACTCCTGTCATCATACAATGTCTACTCCTGTCATCATACAATGTCTACTCCTGTCATCATACAATGTCTACTCCTGTCATCATACAATGTCTACTCCTGTCATCATACAATGTCTACTCCTGTCATCATACAATGTCTACTCCTGTCATCATACAATGTCTACTCCTGTCATCATACAATGTCTACTCCTGTCATCATACAATGCCTACTACTGTCATCATACAATGTCTACTCCTGTCATCATGCCATGTCTATTGTCATCATTCAAAATGTCTACTCCTGTCATCATACAATGTCTACTTTTGTCATCATACAATGTCTACTCCTGTCATCATACAATGTCTACTCCTGTCATCATACAATGTCTACTCCTGTCATCATACAATGTCTACTCCTGTCATCATACAATGTCTACTCCTGTCATCATACAATGTCTACTCCTGTCATCATACAATGTCTACTACTGTCATCATTCAATGTCTACTCCTGTCATCATACAATGTCTACTTCTGTCATCATACAATGTCTACTGTCATCATTCAATGTCTACTCCTGTCATCATACAATGTCTACTCCTGTCATCATACAATGTCTACTGTCATCATTCAATGTCTACTCCTGTCATCATACAATGTCTACTTCTGTCATCATTCAATGTCTACTCCTGTCATCATACAATGTCTACTGTCATCATACAATGTCTACTCCTGTCATCATACAATGTCTACCCCTGTCATCATACAATGTCTACTGTCATCATTCAATGTCTACTGTCATCATTCAATGTCTACTCCTGTCATCATACAATGTCTACTGTCATCATACAATGTCTACTGTCATCATACAATGTCTACTGCCATCATTCAATGTCTACTCCTGTCATCATACAATGTCTACTCCTGTCATCATACAATGTCTACCCCTGTTATCATACAATGTCTACTGTCATCATTCAATGTCTACTGTCATCATTCAATGCCTACTCCTGTCATCATACAATGTCTACTCCTGTCATCATACAATGTCTACTTCTGTCATCATACAATGTCTACTCCTGTCATCATACAATAGTTACTCCTGTCATCATACAATGTCTACTCCTGTCATCATACAATGTCTACTCCTGTCATCATACAATGTCTACTCCTGTCATCATACAATGTCTACTCCTGTCATCATACAATGTCTACTCCTGTCATCATACAATGTCTACTCCTGTCATCATACAATGTCTACTCCTGTCATCATACAATGTCTACTCCTGTCATCATACAATGTCTACTCCTGTCATCATACAATGTCTACTCCTGTCATCATACAATGTCTACTCCTGTCATCATACAATGTCTACTCCTGTCATCATACAATGTCTACTCCTGTCATCATACAATGTCTACTCCTGTCATCATACAATGTCTACTCCTGTCATCATACAATGTCTACTGTCATCATTCAATGTCTACTCCTGTCATCATACAATGTCTACTGTCATCATACAATGTCTACTGTCATCATACAATGGTTACTCCTGTCATCATACAATGTCTACTGTCATCACTCAATGTCTACTACTGTCACCATACAATGTCTACTCCTGTCATCATACAATGTCTACTCCTGTCATCCTTCAATTTCTACTCCTGTCATCATTCAATTTCTACTCTCATCATACAGTATCTACTGTCATCATTCAAAATGTCTACTCCTGTCATCATACAATGTCTACTCCTGTCATCATACAATGTCTACTCCTGTCATCATACAATGTCTACTCCTGTCATCATACAATGTCTACTCCTGTCATCATACAATGTCTACTCCTGTCATCATACAATGTCTACTCCTGTCATCATACAATGTCTACTCCTGTCATCATACAATGTCTACTCCTGTCATCATACAATGTCTACTCCTGTCATCATACAATGTCTACTCCTGTCATCATACAATGTCTACTCCTGTCATCATACAATGTCTACTCCTGTCATCATACAATGCCTACTTCTGTCATCATACAATGTCTACTGTCATCATACAATGTCTACTCCTGTCATCATACAATGTCTACTCCTGTCATCATACAATGTCTACTCCTGTCATCATACAATGTCTACTCCTGTCATCATACAATGTCTACTCCTGTCATCATACAATGTCTACTCCTGTCATCATAGAATGTCTACTACTGTCATCATTCAATGTGTACTCCTGTCATCATACAATGTCTACTCCTGTCATCATACAATGTCTACTTTTGTCATCATACAATGTCTACTCCTGTCATCATACAATGTCTACTCCTGACATCATACAATGTCTACTCCTGTCATCATACAATGTCTACTCCTGTCATTATACAATGTCTACTCCTGTCATCATACAATGTCTACTCCTGTCATCATACAATGTCTACTCCTGTCATCATACAATGTCTACTGTCATCATTCAAAATGTCTACTCCTGTCATCATACAATGTCTACTGTCATCATACAATGTCTACTGTCATCATTCAATGTCTACTCCTGTCATCATACAATGTCTACTCCTGTCATCATTCAATGTCTACTCCTGTCATCATACAATGTCTACTCCTGTCATCATACAATGTCTACTCCTGTCATCATACAATGTCTACTCCTGTCATCATACAATGTCTACTTTTGTCATCATACAATGTCTACTGCTGTCATCATACAATGTCTACTCCTGTCATCATTCATGGCTACTCCTGTCATCATACAATGTCTACTTCTGTCATCATACAATGTCTACTGTCATCATTCAATGTCTACTCCTGTCATCATACAATGGCTACTCCTGTCATCATACAATGTCTACTCCTGTCATCATACAATGTCTACTCCTGTCATCATACAATGTCTACTCCTGTCATCATACAATGTCTACTCCTGTCATCATACAATGCCTACTTCTGTCATCATACAATGTCTACTGTCATCATACAATGTCTACTCCTGTCATCATACAATGTCTACTCCTGTCATAATACAATGTCTACTCCTGTCATCATACAATGTCTACTCCTGTTATCATACAATGTCTAATCCTGTCATCATACAATGTCTACTACTGTCATCATTCAATGTCTACTCCTGTCATCATACAATGTCTACTTCTGTCATCATACAATGTCTACTGTCATCATTCAAAATGTCTACTCCTGTCATCATACAATGTCTACTGTCATCATACAATGTCTACTGTCATCATTCAATGTCTACTCCTGCCATCATACAATGTCTACTCCTGTCATCATTCAATGTCTACTCCTGTCATCATACAATGTCTACTCCTGTCATCATACAATGTCTACTCCTGTCATCATACAATGTCTACTTTTGTCATCATACAATGTCTACTGCTGTCATCATACAATGTCTACTCCTGTCATCATACAATATCTATTTATGTCATCATACAATGTCTACTCATGTCATCATACAATGTCTACTCCTGTCATCATACAATGTCTACTCCTGTCATCATACAATGTCTACTCCTGTTATCATACAATGTCTACTCCTGTCATCATACAATGTCTACTACTGTCATCATTCAATGTCTACTCATGTCATCATACAATGTCTACTTCTGTCATCATACAATGTCTACTGTCATCATTCAATGTCTACTCCTGTCATCATACAATGTCTACTCCTGTCATCATACAATGTCTACTGTCATCATTCAATGTCTACTCCTGTCATCATACAATGTCTACTCCTGTCATCATACAATGTCTACTTCTGTCATCATTCAATGTCTACTCCTGTCATCATACAATGTCTACTGTCATCATACAATGTCTACTCCTGTCATCATACGATGTCTACCCCTGTCATCATACAATGTCTACTGTCATCATTCAATGTCTACTGTCATCATTCAATGTCTACTCCTGTCATCATACAATGTCTACTCCTGTCATCCTACAATGTCTACCCCTGTCATCATACAATGTCTACTGTCATCATTCAATGTCTACTGTCATCATTCAATGTCTACTCCTGTCATCATACAATGTCTACTCCTGCCATCATACAATGTCTACTTCTGTCATCATACAATGTCTACTCCTGTCATCATACAATGTCTACTCCTGTCATCATACAATGTCTACTCCTGTCATCATACAATGTCTACTGTTATCATACAATGTCTACTCCTGTCATCATACAATGTCTACTCCTGTCATCATACAATGTCTACTCCTGCCATCATACAATGTCTACTTCTGTCATCATACAATGTCTACTCCTGTCATCATACAATGTCTACTCCTGTCATCATACAATGTCTACTCCTGTCATCATACAATGTCTACTGTTATCATACAATGTCTACTCCTGTCATCATACAATGTCTACTCCTGTCATCATACAATGTCTACTCCTGTCTTCATAAAATGTCTACTCCTGTCATCATACAATGTCTACTCCTGCCATCATACAATGTCTACTTCTGTCATCATACAATGTCTACTCCTGTCATCATACAATGTCTACTCCTGTCATCATACAATGTCTACTCCTGTCATCATACAATGTCTACTGTTATCATACAATGTCTACTCCTGTCATCATACAATGTCTACTCCTGTCATCATACAATGTCTACTGTTATCATACAATGTCTACTCCTGTCATCATACAATGTCTACTGTTATCATACAATGTCTACTCCTGTCATCATACAATGTCTACTCCTGTCATCATACAATGTCTACTCCTGTCATCATACAATGTCTACTCCTGTCATCATACAATGTCTACTCCTGTCATCATACATTGTCTATTGTCATCATTCAAAATGTCTACTCCTGTCATCATACAATGTCTACTCCTGTCATCATACAATGTCTACTTCTGTCATCATACAATGTCTACTCCTGTCAACATACAATGTCTACTCCTGTCATCATACAATGTCTACTCCTGTCATCATACATTGTCTACTGTCATCATTTAATGTCTACTCCTGTCATCATACAATGTCTACTCCTGTCATCATACAATGTCTACTCCTGTCATCATACAATGCCTACTTCTGTCATCATACAATGTCTACTGTCATCATTCAATGTCTACTCCTGTCATCATACAATGTCTACTCCTGTCATCATACAATGTCTACTCCTGTCATCATGCCATGTCTACTGTCATCATACAATGTCTACTCCTGTCATCATACAATGTCTACTCCTGTCATCATACAATGTCTACTCCTGTCATCATACAATGTCTACTCCTGTCATCATACAATGTCTACTCCTGTCATCATACAATGCCTACTTCTGTCATCATACAATGTCTACTCCTGTCATCATTCAATGTCTACTCCTGTCATCATACAATGTCTACTCCTGTCATCATACAATGCCTACTTCTGTCATCATACAATGTCTACTCCTGTCATCATTCAATGTCTACTCCTGTCATCATACAATGTCTACTCCTGTCATCATACAATGTCTACTCCTGTCATCATACAATGTCTACTGTCATCATTCAATGTCTACTCCTGTCATCATACAATGTCTACTCCTGTCATCATACAATGTCTACTCCTGTCATCATACAATGTCTACTCCTGCCATCATACAATGTCTACTTCTGTCATCATACAATGTCTACTCCTGTCATCATACAATGTCTACTCCTGTCATCATACAATGTCTACTCCTGTCATCATACAATGTCTACTGTTATCATACAATGTCTACTCCTGTCATCATACAATGTCTACTCCTGTCATCATACAATGTCTACTCCTGTCATCATACAATGTCTACTCCTGTCATCATACAATGTCTACTCCTGCCATCATACAATGTCTACTTCTGTCATCATACAATGTCTACTCCTGTCATCATACAATGTCTACTCCTGTCATCATACAATGTCTACTCCTGTCATCATACAATGTCTACTGTTATCATACAATGTCTACTCCTGTCATCATACAATGTCTACTCCTGTCATCATACAATGTCTACTGTTATCATACAATGTCTACTCCTGTCATCATACAATGTCTACTGTTATCATACAATGTCTACTCCTGTCATCATACAATGTCTACTCCTGTCATCATACAATGTCTACTCCTGTGATCATACAATGTCTACTCCTGTCATCATACAATGTCTACTCCTGTCATCATACATTGTCTACTGTCATCATTCAAAATGTCTACTCCTGTCATCATACAATGTCTACTCCTGTCATCATACAATGTCTACTTCTGTCATCATACAATGTCTACTCCTGTCAACATACAATGTCTACTCCTGTCATCATACAATGTCTACTCCTGTCATCATACATTGTCTACTGTCATCATTTAATGTCTACTCCTGTCATCATACAATGTCTACTCCTGTCATCATACAATGTCTACTCCTGTCATCATACAATGCCTACTTCTGTCATCATACAATGTCTACTGTCATCATTCAATGTCTACTCCTGTCATCATACAATGTCTACTCCTGTCATCATACAATGTCTACTCCTGTCATCATGCCATGTCTACTGTCATCATACAATGTCTACTCCTGTCATCATACAATGTCTACTCCTGTCATCATACAATGTCTACTCCTGTCATCATACAATGTCTACTCCTGTCACCATACAATGTCTACTCCTGTCATCATACAATGTCTACTCCTGTCATCATACAATGTCTACTCCTGTCATCATTCAAAATGTCTACTCCTGTCATCATACAATGTCTACTCCTGTCATCATACAATGCCTACTTCTGTCATCATACAATGTCTACTCCTGTCATCATTCAATGTCTACTCCTGTCATCATACAATGTCTACTCCTGTCATCATACAATGTCTACTCCTGTCATCATACAATGTCTACTGTCATCATTCAATGTCTACTCCTGTCATCATACAATGTCTACTCCTGTCATCATACAATGTCTACTCCTGTCATCATACAATGTCTACTCCTGTCATCATACAATGTCTACTGTCATCATTCAATGTCTACTCCTGTCATCATACAATGTCTACTGTCATCATACAATGTCTACTGTCATCATACAATGGTTACTCCTGTCATCATACAATGTCTACTGTCATCACTCAATGTCTACTACTGTCACCATACAATGTCTACTCCTGTCATCATACAATGTCTACTCCTGTCATCCTTCAATTTCTACTCCTGTCATCATACAATGTCTACTGTCATCATACAATGTCTACTCCTGTCATCATACAATGTCTACTCCTGTCATCACACAATGTCTACTTCTGTCATCATTCAAAATGTCTACTCCTGTCATCATACAATGTCTACTCCTGTCATCATACAATGTCTACTCCTGTCATCATACAATGTCTACTCCTGTCATCATACAATGTCTTCTCCTGTCATCATACAATGTCTACTCCTGTCATCATACAATGTCTACTGTCATCATACAATGTCTACTCCTGTCATCATACAATGTCTACTCCTGTCATCATACAATGTCTACTCCTGTCATCATACAATGTCTACTCCTGTCATCATACAATGTCTACTCCTGTCATCGTATCTCCTGCACATTGCAATATCGAATCGTTTACACACCGGTCCTTGTTACTGCAGCTTTTATTTGGTACAATTGAAGGCCACAACTACATTAGCATATGATTAGAGTCAAGTGTCAGGTTTCTTTAGTGCCAGTGATTTAAATTCCTCTCACTGTAGTGTAATATCCACGTTGCTGTACTGCTGGCTTCTCTTAGAGGCCAACTCAATTCACCGAGGAACTAAGGTTTAGAGTTCGAAAACATCCACCAAGTCAATGACATAAACAACATAACTTTTCTATGTTTTATTTCAAAATATGGTCAGAGCAAGAAATGTCCTTCAGATTTTATATGGACGCAGGACCGTTTTAAGATCTTCTTTGGCTGTAGGCACTCGTAAGCCCACCTGTCAACTGCTGCCATGATCCGTACTTCAGATCATAAAAGGTTTATATCGGTGCACCGACAAATCTGCTTCCAACAAAACAACCCAGCCAAAATAGCCCCGACTTAAAGGCCCTGATATATTGGCTCCCGTCAAATTATTTCATTACATATGACTTCCGACAAACAGGCTCCGGGCAAATGGGCTCCCAATATATGGGCTCCCGATTCATGGACTCACGACATATTGGCTCATGGCGAAATGACATATTTATGCTAGACAAATAAATAATATGACCACTTTTGGTATAAACGTAACCAATTTATCCATAACCATCATAATCTCTTTTCAATGCCTTAATGAAAAACTTCATGAAACAAAAGCGATTCATAATCTAATCCAGCTCTTATAAACAATTTGCCACTAATTTTAGAAATTTCGAGAATGAGTTGTTAACACCCGCGAAGACCTGTTGAAATAGAAGTTGAAATGTATGGTTTACAATTTGCGTAAAAGACTTGCTGCTTTGATAAACTATTTCTCTAAATTTATGGTTTACAATTTGCGTAAGGGTTAAAAGAATTGCTGCTTTGATAAGCTATTTCTCCAAATTTATGGTTTACAATTTGCGTAAGGGTTAAAAGAATTGCTGCTTTGATAAACCTTTACTCTAATTGTACCGCCTGGACGTTTCTCCACACACAGTCAGTTGGAACAGTCCACAACCAACTCGTTTGATAGACGTCACCCAACACGTTTAAGGGACGTCATAACTAGATAACCCTTACATTTTCTCATAAATTGACGTAAAAATAAGGTCTCCCGTCAAGAGCCGTAAAATTAAAACATAATGTAACAGCAAAGCTTAAATATTGAGCTACGAGCCGACCCACCGCTTATCATACGCCGCTATTTAGTTGTTTTATTTTCTACTTTTCAGTAATTCATAACTTGTGAATTCGACAGTACCAACGCTGCCACTGAAAATATTTGCTTTATACAATATCAGTAGCTTGTTAAGGACGATAACCCCCCCCCCCCCCTCTCCTTTTCCCAACCCCTACCCCCCCCCCCCCCCGTGAAAGTAAACTCCTCTTAGTTACCTCCCCTAAGTTTAAAATCGTTTCAAACTAAATTATCTGCCCCTAATAGCCGTCACTAACCCCGACTCTACGATTGTAAACATTTAGCGTGAACCACAGCTCAGTAATTCATAATGGAGGCGAGCGAGTTGACGAGATTCCTTCCATAATGTTGTTGACATGGAATAAAAACGTGCTTTTTAGATTTAGACCGTAAAAAAAAATAAAAAAATAAAAACTTAAGCCTAAAATTAATTTAGAAATTTTATATTTTTAGAATAAATGCTATAAAAGTTGCAAATCCAGAGAACTTGAAAATAATTTGTTGAGTTTAAGGCTACATTTCTATTTATTTTCATCAAGCCTACGTTATAACCGGATGTTTCACTTTCGTAAGACAAATATTGATTGGCTGTACAGTAACTTAGTGATCGATAACTATTTGTTTACAAAACTTTGCAGATCAAGTTTTTAAATAACAATGCAAATTTAAAACCCCATGACCTAGTTTTCTATTTTTAGCTTACAATGTGTACAATAAAATCAATGGCGGCCTATCCAATAGCAGGATGCCATTGTTTATGTCGCCATTACACGTGAAAACCAAATTGTTTTTGCTTTTTTTTTAAATTTTTATTTAGTTACCGAAAATATTATAAACATCAAATACATCCAATTTTAGTAAAGTCCGAAAAAAACCAGACAGACAGGATTTTATAACCATATTAATTGTAACTACGCTGTGCATGATTTTTAAATGAATTTATACACCTCTCAAATACCTTTGAGACTTTTCTCGCTGGTGTCCATTTGTGAATTCGACAGTACCACTGCTGTCACTGAAAATATCTGCTTTAAAACACTATCAGTAAGTCGTTTAGAACGATAACCACCCCCCCCCCCCGTTAAAGCAGCCTTCTCTTAGCTACCTCCCCTAAGTTTAAAATCGTTTCAAACTAAATTATCTGCCCCTAATAACCGTCACTAAACCCGGCTCTACGATTGTAAACATTTAGCGTGAACCACAGCTCACCAGACTTCCTAGAGGGGAAGAAAGGGGACTGCAAGGCGCGCTTACAGCTTGTTTTCTAACGTCTCCAAGAAGAGAATTATATATATATGAGCCGACCCTCGGTGTATCATACGCCGCTATTTAGTTGTTTTATTTTCTACTTTTCAGTAATTCATAACTTGTGAATTCGACAGTACCAACGCTGCCACTGAAAATATTTGCTTTATACAATATCAGTAGCTTGTTAAGGACGATAACCCCCCCCCTCTCCTTTTCCCAACCCCTACCCCTCCCCCCCCCCCCCCCCGTGAAAGTAAACTCCTCTTAGTTACCTCCCCTAAGTTTAAAATCGTTTCAAACTAAATTATCTGCCCCTAATAGCCGTCACTAACCCCGGCTCTACGATTGTAAACATTTAGCGTGAACCACAGCTCAGTAATTCATAATTTGTGAATTCGACAGTACCACTGCTGTCACTGAAAATATCTGCTTTAAAACACTATCAGTAAGTACTTTAGGACGATAACCCCCCCCCCCCCCCCCCCCCCGTTAAAGCAGCCTTCTCTTAGCTACCTCCCCTAAGTTTAAAATCGTTTCAAACTAAATTATCTGCCCCTAATAACCGTCACTAAACCCGGCTCTACGATTGTAAACATTTAGCGTGAACCACAGCTCACCAGACTTCCTAGAGGGGAAGAAAGGGGACTGCAAGGCGCGCTTACAGCTTGTTTTCTAACGTCTCCAAGAAGAGAATTATATATATATGAGCCGACCCTCGGTGTATCATACGCCGCTATTTAGTTGTTTTATTTTCTACTTTTCAGTAATTCATAACTTGTGAATTCGACAGTACCAACGCTGCCACTGAAAATATTTGCTTTAAAACACTATCAGTAAGTCGTTAAGGCCAACTGTGAATGGATAAGCTGGCCCTGTATGGACGAATAACCAAACAACAGGTTTGGAACATTCAAGTTCAAATAAACGAACAAGTCGAGTAGATTGTTGTCCCTTGTGGACCTACATTCGGGTCATAATAGTTTCTTCTATATCGTGCCTACACTCTCTAGCATCTGGGCCACACTGGCCTTCTATCTGACTTGATAATATGTACACTGCTTGAGGTCATCTAGAGAAGCAAAAGTAAAGGTCATACAGTTCTTAAAATATTTAAGTACAATTTTATACGATGAAATATACTGTTGAAACATATACGCGAATGTTTTTTAGCTTTCGTTGAACAGGTAGCCTAGCAATGACGATATGTAGGCCTATACTAGTTCTATTGGCGTGCAACTTTTATGCCAAGGTCGTCTTATTATACGATATCTAGGCCTATACTAGATCTATTGGCTTTCAGCTAGTATGCCGAGACATGGAACAGGTGAACTCTACTTCACTTGCCCATAGACTTGCTCCGTAGATTATTAAAGCATGTAGTGAGAATGTTTTATTTTTAAAGGATTTGAACGTAGTTGAAAATTTTGTTTTAAATTTTAACAAAGATCTATCAAACATCTTTGTTAAGCTTTTCTCTCATGCAGGAGGCGAACTACACACTGAATGGTAGAGTGATTTCATTCAATGCCACAGCCTAGTCGACCGACTTTGTCTACACTGGATAGGGTATGACGATATAGGATACCACCAGAGGACAATAATATTTTCACAGCTAACTCAAGTGGAACAGAGTAGAGAACACACTGCTTGTGTTACAGTTTGTAATCCTAAACAAACAACTACCAGTTGTGCTGGTACAGATTTTAAGTAGCGGTAAGAATTCATAATATTTACCACTTTCATCCTTAAGAGCGTATTATATTTTTGTTTTATCTACCGCTCTCTGTGATCTATCAATCAATGTGCATTTGTTTTCTCTTGTTATTTAGAGTAAGTCCAAGTATGGCTATACAGAACTGATGTTTCTGACTACAATTGAAAAGATTGTTAATTGGAGTTTGCTTTGTTTGCTCTGTGAGCTCACTCTGGCTAAAGATAATTCTTGACGTGGTTTTTATTATGCAAAATGATTAGTTATGATTTTGAAGTCTTCATTCTATCTTATTGTTAATATTTATATTTAAGTTATGGAATTGTATTTTATAAATATATGGATTATTTTTTAAAAATCATATTGACTTTAATTTCATGCATTGTTTAAATTTGTCTAAGATCAACTTTAAAGTCAATTGATCGAATGTCCAATGAACATGATCAAGTCGATCTCGGCCGTAGCTCTACTAGGTCTGGCTTCTGGCTGTGGTCTCACATTAGCTTCATTAACCAGCACTAATTGGATGATAATTGATGATCAAACCTTCATCGGTCTGTTTTCTAAATGCAGCAATTCGCACTGTGAGCACCTCAACTTTACATTGGAATCATTTGGTACAGGTAAGGGACCGTGCACACCATGTGAGCACCTCAACTTTACACTCATCCTCTGGTACAGGTAAGGGACCGTGCACATCATGTGAGCACCTCAACTTTACACTCATCCTCTGGTACAGGTAAGGGACCGTGCACATCATGTGAGCACCTCAACTTTACACTCATCCTCTGGTACAGGTAAGGGACCGTGCACACCATGTGAGCACCTCAACTTTACACTCATCCTCTGGTACAGGTAAGGGACCGTGCACACCATGTGAGCACCTCAACTTTACACTCATCCTCTGGTACAGGTAAGGGACCGTGCACACCATGTGAGCACCTCAACTTTACACTCATCCTCTGGTACAGGTAAGGGACCGTGCACATCATGTGAGCACCTCAACTTTACACTCATCCTCTGGTACAGGTAAGGGACCGTGCACACCATGTGAGCACCTCAACTTTACACTCATCCTCTGGTACAGGTAAGGGACCGTGCACACCATGTGAGCACCTCAACTTTACACTCATCCTTTGGTACAGGTAAGGGAACGTGCACACCATGTGAGCACCTCAACTTTACACTCATCCTCTGGTACAGGTAAGGGACCGTGCACACCATGTGAGCACCTCAACTTTACACTCATCCTCTGGTACAGGTAAGGGACCGTGCACATCATGTGAGCACCTCAACTTTACATTGGAATCATTTGGTACAGGTAAGGGACCGTGCACACCATGTGAGCACCTCAACTTTACATTGGAATCATTTGGTACAGGTAAGGGACCGTGCACACCATGTGAGCACCTCAACTTTACACTCATCCTCTGGTACAGGTAAGGGACCGTGCACATCATGTGAGCACCTCAACTTTACATTGGAATCATTTGGTACAGGTAAGGGACCGTGCACACCATGTGAGCACCTCAACTTTACACTCATCCTCTGGTACAGGTAAGGGACCGTGCACATCATGTGAGCACCTCAACTTTACATTGGAATCATTTGGTACAGGTAAGGGACCGTGACCACCATGTGAGCACCTCAACTTTACACTCATCCTCTGGTACAGGTAAGGGACCGTGCACACCATGTGAGCACCTCAACTTTACACTCATCCTCTGGTACAGGTAAGGGACCGTGCACATCATGTGAGCACCTCAACTTTACACTCATCCTCTGGTACAGGTAAGGGACCGTGCACACCATGTGAGCACCTCAACTTTACACTCATCCTCTGGTACAGGTAAGGGACCGTGCACATCATGTGAGCACCTCAACTTTACACTCATCCTCTGTTACAGGTAAGGGACCGTGCACACCATGTGAGCACCTCAACTTTACACTCATCCTCTGGTACAGGTAAGGGACCGTGTACACCATGTGAGCACCTCAACTTTACACTCATCCTTTGGTACAGGTAAGTGACCGTGCACACCATGTGAGCACCTCAACTTTACACTCATCCTCTGGTACAGGTAAGTGACCGTGCACACCATGTGAGCACCTCAACTTTACACTCATCCTCTGGTACAGGTAAGGGACCGTGCACATCATGTGAGCACCTCAACTTTACATTGGAATCATTTGGTACAGGTAAGGGACCGTGCACACCATGTGAGCACCTCAACTTTACACTCATCCTCTGGTACAGGTAAGGGACCGTGCACATCATGTGAGCACCTCAACTTTACATTGGAATCATTTGGTACAGGTAAGGGACCGTGCACACCATGTGAGCACCTCAACTTTACACTCATCCTCTGGTACAGGTAAGGGACCGTGCACATCATGTGAGCACCTCAACTTTACACTCATCCTCTGGTACAGGTAAGGGACCGTGCACATCATGTGAGCACCTCAACTTTACATTGGAATCATTTGGTACAGGTAAGGGACCGTGACCACCATGTGAGCACCTCAACTTTACACTCATCCTCTGGTACAGGTAAGGGACCGTGCACACCATGTGAGCACCTCAACTTTACACTCATCCTCTGGTACAGGTAAGGGACCGTGCACACCATGTGAGCACCTCAACTTTACACTCATCCTCTGGTACAGGTAAGGGACCGTGCACACCATGTGAGCACCTCAACTTTACACTCATCCTCTGGTACAGGTAAGGGACCGTGCACATCATGTGAGCACCTCAATTTTACATTGGAATCATTTGGTACAGGTAAGGGACCGTGCACACCATGTGAGCACCTCAACTTTACACTCATCCTCTGGTACAGGTAAGGGACCGTGCACACCATGTGAGCACCTCAACTTTACACTCATCCTCTGGTACAGGTAAGGGACCGTGCACACCATGTGAGCACCTCAACTTTACACTCATCCTCTGGTACAGGTAAGGGACCGTGCACATCATGTGAGCACCTCAACTTTACACTCATCCTCTGGTACAGGTAAGGGACCGTGCACACCATGTGAGCACCTCAACTTTACACTCATCCTTTGGTACAGGTAAGGGACCGTGTACACCATGTGAGCACCTCAACTTTACACTCATCCTCTGGTACAGGTAAGGGACCGTGCACACCATGTGAGCACCTCAACTTTACACTCATCCTCTGGTACAGGTAAGGGACCGTGCACACCATGTGAGCACCTCAACTTTACACTCATCCTCTGGTACAGGTAAGGGACCGTGCACATCATGTGAGCACCTCAACTTTACATTGGAATCATTTGGTACAGGTAAGGGACCGTGACCACCATGTGAGCACCTCAACTTTACACTCATCCTCTGGTACAGGTAAGGGACCGTGCACACCATGTGAGCACCTCAACTTTACACTCATCCTCTGGTACAGGTAAGGGACCGTGCACATCATGTGAGCACCTCAACTTTACACTCATCCTCTGGTACAGGTAAGGGACCGTGCACACCATGTGAGCACCTCAACTTTACACTCATCCTCTGGTACAGGTAAGGGACCGTGCACACCATGTGAGCACCTCAACTTTACACTCATCCTCTGGTACAGGTAAGGGACCGAGCACATCATGTGAGCACCTCAACTTTACACTCATCCTCTGGTACAGGTAAGGGACCGTGCACACCATGTGAGCACCTCAACTTTACATTGGAATCATTTGGTACAGGTAAGGGACCGTGCACATCATGTGAGCACCTCAACTTTACACTCATCCTCTGGTACAGGTAAGGGACCGTGCACACCATGTGAGCACCTCAACTTTACACTCATCCTCTGGTACAGGTAAGGGACCGTGCACACCATGTGAGCACCTCAACTTTACACTCATCCTCTGGTACAGGTAAGGGACCGTGCACATCATGTGAGCACCTCAACTTTACACTCATCCTCTGGTACAGGTAAGGGACCGTGCACACCATGTGAGCACCTCAACTTTACACTCATCCTCTGGTACAGGTAAGGGACCGTGCACATCATGTGAGCACCTCAACTTTACACTCATCCTCTGGTACAGGTAAGGGACCGTGCACACCATGTGAGCACCTCAACTTTACACTCATCCTCTGGTACAGGTAAGGGACCGTGCACACCATGTGAGCACCTCAACTTTACACTCATCCTCTGGTACAGGTAAGGGACCGTGCACATCATGTGAGCACCTCAACTTTACATTGGAATCATTTGGTACAGGTAAGGGACCGTGCACACCATGTGAGCACCTCAACTTTACACTCATCCTCTGGTACAGGTAAGGGACCGTGCACATCATGTGAGCACCTCAACTTTACATTGGAATCATTTGGTACAGGTAAGGGACCGTGCACACCATGTGAGCACCTCAACTTTACACTCATCCTCTGGTACAGGTAAGGAACCGTGCACATCATGTGAGCACCTCAACTTTACACTCATCCTCTGGTACAGGTAAGGGACCGTGCACATCATGTGAGCACCTCAACTTTACATTGGAATCATTTGGTACAGGTAAGGGACCGTGACCACCATGTGAGCACCTCAACTTTACACTCATCCTCTGGTACAGGTAAGGGACCGTGCACACCATGTGAGCACCTCAACTTTACACTCATCCTCTGGTACAGGTAAGGGACCGTGCACACCATGTGAGCACCTCAACTTTACACTCATCCTCTGGTACAGGTAAGGGACCGTGCACACCATGTGAGCACCTCAACTTTACACTCATCCTCTGGTACAGGTAAGGGACCGTGCACATCATGTGAGCACCTCAATTTTACATTGGAATCATTTGGTACAGGTAAGGGACCGTGCACACCATGTGAGCACCTCAACTTTACACTCATCCTCTGGTACAGGTAAGGGACCGTGCACATCATGTGAGCACCTCAACTTTACACTCATCCTCTGGTACAGGTAAGGGACCGTGCACACCATGTGAGCACCTCAACTTTACACTCATCCTCTGGTACAGGTAAGGGACCGTGCACATCATGTGAGCACCTCAACTTTACATTGGAATCATTTGGTACAGGTAAGGGACCGTGCACACCATGTGAGCACCTCAACTTTACACTCATCCTCTGGTACAGGTAAGGGACCGTGCACACCATGTGAGCACCTCAACTTTACACTCATCCTCTGGTACAGGTAAGGGACCGTGCACACCATGTGAGCACCTCAACTTTACACTCATCCTCTGGTACAGGTAAGGGACCGTGCACACCATGTGAGCACCTCAACTTTACACTCATCCTCTGGTACAGGTAAGGGACCGTGCACATCATGTGAGCACCTCAACTTTACATTGGAATCCTCTGGTACAGGTAAGGGACCGTGCACACCATGTGAGCACCTCAACTTTACACTCATCCTCTGGTACAGGTAAGGGACCGTGCACATCATGTGAGCACCTCAACTTTACACTCATCCTCTGGTACAGGTAAGGGACCGTGCACATCATGTGAGCACCTCAACTTTACATTGGAATCCTCTGGTACAGGTAAGGGACCGTGCACACCATGTGAGCACCTCAACTTTACACTCATCCTCTGGTACAGGTAAGGGACCGTGCACACCATGTGAGCACCTCAACTTTACACTCATCCTCTGGTACAGGTAAGGGACCGTGCACATCATGTGAGCACCTCAACTTTACATTGGAATCCTCTGGTACAGGTAAGGGACCGTGCACACCATGTGAGCACCTCAACTTTACACTCATCCTCTGGTACAGGTAAGGGACCGTGCACACCATGTGAGCACCTCAACTTTACACTCATCCTCTGGTACAGGTAAGGGACCGTGCACACCATGTGAGCACCTCAACTTTACATTGGAATCCTTTGGTACAGGTAAGGGACCGTGCACACCATGTGAGCACCTCAACTTTACACTCATCCTCTGGTACAGGTAAGGGACCGTGCACATCATGTGAGCACCTCAACTTTACATTAGAATCATTTGGTACAGGTAAGGGACCGTGCACATCATGTGAGCACCTCAACTTTACACTCATCCTCTGGTACAGGTAAGGGACCGTGCACACCATGTGAGCACCTCAACTTTACATTGGAATCATTTGGTACAGGTAAGGGACCGTGCACACCATGTGAGCACCTCAACTTTACACTCATCCTCTGGTACAGGTAAGGGACCGTGCACACCATGTGAGCACCTCAACTTTACACTCATCCTCTGGTACAGGTAAGGGACCGTGCACACCATGTGAGCACCTCAACTTTACATTGGAATCATTTGGTACAGGTAAGGGACCGTGACCACCATGTGAGCACCTCAACTTTACATTGGAATCATTTGGTACAGGTAAGGGACCGTGCACACCATGTGAGCACCTCAACTTTACATTGGAATCATTTGGTACAGGTAAGGGACCGTGCACACCATGTGAGCACCTCAACTTTACACTCATCCTCTGGTACAGGTAAGGGACCGTGCACACCATGTGAGCACCTCAACTTTACACTCATCCTCTGGTACAGGTAAGGGACCGTGCACATCATGTGAGCACCTCAACTTTACACTCATCCTCTGGTACAGGTAAGGGACCGTGCACACCATGTGAGCACCTCAACTTTACACTCATCCTCTGGTACAGGTAAGGGACCGTGCACATCATGTGAGCACCTCAACTTTACATTGGAATCCTCTGGTACAGGTAAGGGACCGTGCACACCATGTGAGCACCTCAACTTTACACTCATCCTCTGGTACAGGTAAGGGACCGTGCACACCATGTGAGCACCTCAACTTTACACTCATCCTCTGGTACAGGTAAGGGACCGTGCACACCATGTGAGCACCTCAACTTTACACTCATCCTCTGGTACAGGTAAGGGACCGTGCACATCATGTGAGCACCTCAACTTTACATTGGAATCCTCTGGTACAGGTAAGGGACCGTGCACACCATGTGAGCACCTCAACTTTACACTCATCCTCTGGTACAGGTAAGGGACCGTGCACACCATGTGAGCACCTCAACTTTACACTCATCCTCTGGTACAGGTAAGGGACCGTGCACACCATGTGAGCACCTCAACTTTACATTGGAATCATTTGGTACAGGTAAGGGACCGTGCACACCATGTGAGCACCTCAACTTTACACTCATCCTCTGGTACAGGTAAGGGACCGTGCACATCATGTGAGCACCTCAACTTTACACTCATCCTCTGGTACAGGTAAGGGACCGTGTACACCATGTGAGCACCTCAACTTTACACTCATCCTCTGGTACAGGTAAGGGACCGTGCACACCATGTGAGCACCTCAACTTTACACTCATCCTCTGGTACAGGTAAGGGACCGTGCACACCATGTGAGCACCTCAACTTTACATTGGAATCATTTGGTACAGGTAAGGGACCGTGACCACCATGTAAGCACCTCAACTTTACACTCATCCTCTGGTACAGGTAAGGGACCGTGCACACATTGTGAGCACCTCAACTTTACACTCATCCTCTGGTACAGGTAAGGGACCGTGCACACCATGTGAGCACCTCAACTTTACACTCATCCTCTGGTACAGGTAAGGGACCGTGCACACCATGTGAGCACCTCAACTTTACACTCATCCTCTGGTACAGGTAAGGGACCGTGCACATCATGTGAGCACCTCAATTTTACATTGGAATCATTTGGTACAGGTAAGGGACCGTGCACACCATGTGAGCACCTCAACTTTACACTCATCCTCTGGTACAGGTAAGGGACCGTGCACATCATGTGAGCACCTCAACTTTACACTCATCCTCTGGTACAGGTAAGGGACCGTGCACACCATGTGAGCACCTCAACTTTACACTCATCCTTTGGTACAGGTAAGGGACCGTGCACACCATGTGAGCACCTCAACTTTACACTCATCCTCTGGTACAGGTAAGGGACCGTGCACACCATGTGAGCACCTCAACTTTACACTCATCCTCTGGTACAGGTAAGGGACCGTGCACATCATGTGAGCACCTCAACTTTACATTGGAATCATTTGGTACAGGTAAGGGACCGTGCACACCATGTGAGCACCTCAACTTTACACTCATCCTCTGGTACAGGTAAGGGACCGTGCACATCATGTGAGCACCTCAACTTTACACTCATCCTCTGGTACAGGTAAGGGACCGTGCACACCATGTGAGCACCTCAACTTTACACTCATCCTCTGGTACAGGTAAGGGACCGTGCACATCATGTGAGCACCTCAACTTTACATTGGAATCATTTGGTACAGGTAAGGGACCGTGACCACCATGTGAGCACCTCAACTTTACACTCATCCTCTGGTACAGGTAAGGGACCGTGCACACCATGTGAGCACCTCAACTTTACACTCATCCTCTGGTACAGGTAAGGGACCGTGCACACCATGTGAGCACCTCAACTTTACACTCATCCTCTGGTACAGGTAAGGGACCGTGCACATCATGTGAGCACCTCAACTTTACACTCATCCTCTGGTACAGGTAAGGGACCGTGCACACCATGTGAGCACCTC
This sequence comes from Physella acuta, assembly GCF_028476545.2. NCBI lineage: Eukaryota > Metazoa > Mollusca > Gastropoda > Physidae > Physella > Physella acuta. The sequence goes on from NW_026733169.1 coordinate 27,414, forward strand.
AACTTTACACTCATCCTCTGGTACAGGTAAGGGACCGTGTACATCATGTGAGCACCTCAACTTTACACTCATCCTCTGGTACAGGTAAGGGACCGTGCACACCATGTGAGCACCTCAACTTTACACTCATCCTCTGGTACAGGTAAGGGACCGTGCACACCATGTGAGCACCTCAACTTTACACTCATCCTCTGGTACAGGTAAGGGACCGTGCACATCATGTGAGCACCTCAACTTTACATTGGAATCATTTGGTACAGGTAAGGGACCGTGCACACCATGTGAGCACCTCAACTTTACACTCATCCTCTGGTACAGGTAAGGGACCGTGCACATCATGTGAGCACCTCAACTTTACATTGGAATCATTTGGTACAGGTAAGGGACCGTGCACACCATGTGAGCACCTCAACTTTACACTCATCCTCTGGTACAGGTAAGGGACCGTGCACATCATGTGAGCACCTCAACTTTACACTCATCCTCTGGTACAGGTAAGGGACCGTGCACATCATGTGAGCACCTCAACTTTACATTGGAATCATTTGGTACAGGTAAGGGACCGTGACCACCATGTGAGCACCTCAACTTTACACTCATCCTCTGGTACAGGTAAGGGACCGTGCACACCATGTGAGCACCTCAACTTTACACTCATCCTCTGGTACAGGTAAGGGACCGTGCACACCATGTGAGCACCTCAACTTTACACTCATCCTCTGGTACAGGTAAGGGACCGTGCACACCATGTGAGCACCTCAACTTTACACTCATCCTCTGGTACAGGTAAGGGACCGTGCACATCATGTGAGCACCTCAATTTTACATTGGAATCATTTGGTACAGGTAAGGGACCGTGCACACCATGTGAGCACCTCAACTTTACACTCATCCTCTGGTACAGGTAAGGGACCGTGCACATCATGTGAGCACCTCAACTTTACACTCATCCTCTGGTACAGGTAAGGGACCGTGCACACCATGTGAGCACCTCAACTTTACACTCATCCTCTGGTACAGGTAAGGGACCGTGCACATCATGTGAGCACCTCAACTTTACACCCATCCTCTGGTACAGGTAAGGGACCGTGCACACCATGTGAGCACCTCAACTTTACACTCATCCTCTGGTACAGGTAAGGGACCGTGCACACCATGTGAGCACCTCAACTTTACACTCATCCTCTGGTACAGGTAAGGGACCGTGCACACCATGTGAGCACCTCAACTTTACACTCATCCTCTGGTACAGGTAAGGGACCGTGCACATCATGTGAGCACCTCAACTTTACATTGGAATCATTTGGTACAGGTAAGGGACCGTGCACACCATGTGAGCACCTCAACTTTACACTCATCCTCTGGTACAGGTAAGGGACCGTGCACATCATGTGAGCACCTCAACTTTACATTGGAATCATTTGGTACAGGTAAGGGACCGTGCACACCATGTGAGCACCTCAACTTTACACTCATCCTCTGGTACAGGTAAGGGACCGTGCACATCATGTGAGCACCTCAACTTTACATTGGAATCATTTGGTACAGGTAAGGGACCGTGCACACCATGTGAGCACCTCAACTTTACACTCCTCCTTTGGTACAGGTAAGGGACCGTGCACATCATGTGAGCACCTCAACTTTACATTGGAATCCTTTGGTACAGGTAAGGGACCGTGCACACCATGTGAGCACCTCAACTTTACACTCATCCTCTGGTACAGGTAAGGAACCGTGCACATCATGTGAGCACCTCAACTTTACATTGGAATCCTTTGGTACAGGTAAGGGACCGTGCACACCATGTGAGCACCTCAACTTTACACTCATCCTCTGGTACAGGTAAGGGACCGTGCACATCATGTGAGCACCTCAACTTTACATTGGAATCCTTTGGTACAGGTAAGGGACCGTGCACACCATGTGAGCACCTCAACTTTACACTCATCCTCTGGTACAGGTAAGGGACCGTGCACATCATGTGAGCACCTCAACTTTACATTGGAATCCTTTGGTACAGGTAAGGGACCGTGCACACCATGTGAGCACCTCAACTTTACACTCATCCTCTGGTACAGGTAAGGGACCGTGCACATCATGTGAGCACCTCAACTTTACACTCATCCTCTGGTACAGGTAAGGGACCGTGCACACCATGTGAGCACCTCAACTTTACACTCATCCTCTGGTACAGGTAAGGGACCGTGCACACCATGTGAGCACCTCAACTTTACATTGGAATCCTTTGGTACAGGTAAGGGACCGTGCACACCATGTGAGCACCTAAACTTTACACTCATCCTCTGGTACAGGTAAGGGACCGTGCACACCATGTGAGCACCTCAACTTTACACTCATCCTCTGGTACAGGTAAGGGACCGTGCACATCATGTGAGCACCTCAACTTTACACTCATCCTCTGGTACAGGTAAGGGACCGTGCACACCATGTGAGCACCTCAACTTTACATTGGAATCATTTGGTACAGGTAAGGGACCGTGCACATCATGTGAGCACCTCAACTTTACACTCATCCTCTGGTACAGGTAAGGGACCGTGCACATCATGTGAGCACCTCAACTTTACACTCATCCTCTGGTACAGGTAAGGGACCGTGCACACCATGTGAGCACCTCAACTTTACACTCATCCTCTGGTACAGGTAAGTGACCGTGCACACCATGTGAGCACCTCAACTTTACACTCATCCTCTGGTACAGGTAAGGGACCGTGCACACCATGTGAGCACCTCAACTTTACACTCATCCTCTGGTACAGGTAAGGGACCGTGCACACCATGTGAGCACCTCAACTTTACACTCATCCTCTGGTACAGGTAAGGGACCGTGCACACCATGTGAGCACCTCAACTTTACATTGGAATCATTTGGTACAGGTAAGGGACCGTGCACACCATGTGAGCACCTCAACTTTACACTCATCCTCTGGTACAGGTAAGGGACCGTGCACACCATGTGAGCACCTCAACTTTACACTCATCCTCTGGTACAGGTAAGAGACCGTGCACATCATGTGAGCACCTCAACTTTACACTTCAGTCATATTAAATATTACATTATAAAACATCACTTTGCGACACCTCGTATTTTAAGACATGCGAAATATATATTTCACTCTCTCAGTATGACATACTAATAACACAATATAAAGAAATTATCTACCTCATAAAGGAGAACACACTTTCTTTACCCCCATCTTCTACGCTTAAAATAGCGTCCGCTCCCATCTACTTTTAAATGGTGAACTTGAATTTGTTTACAAAATTAATTACTATTTTATTACTGCACCTAGATCACTTTAGTTACGTGCGCCATTTTTGTAGCTATTGCAAAAGAAAAAAAAATAATAATCATTTTACTGGTTTCTTTTACAATGTTTATTTTTTTTTTTAGAAAAACAATCTCAATACAAGGCGGTGCGGGGGTTGATTGTAGCAGGTCTGATTGTGGGAGTATGTGGATTCCTGACCGCTTTAGGTTTCATCATTGACGCTGTGAAAGGCAGAGGCGTGAAAAGTATAACATTATTACGATCTTCATTAGTACTTAATCCATTAGCTGGTAAGAAAAAAATATTTCATTTTACTTATTATCTACTCTAATTAAAAATCGCGAACTGATTTTTATATGATTTTGTAGTGTTTTGATTAAGATGATGCGACTAAGTGTTAAGTGTCAAAAAAAAGCGTAGTTTATCAGTCTAATACAATTAACCCAGTTCCACACATAGGCTAGTATTCTTAGAAACTACGTTTCAAGAACTAGCATATTTTCTTATTTCTTCTGTGGTTATACAATAAAGCGGGGTTATCTATCGTTTTAGTTTTAGGTCTGTAAAATCGGGTGAAGGCTAGTAATGTGAAAGAAAGGTGACTGATTACTGTTTAGTAATTATTTCACATTTTTAGGAGGATTTATGTTTTAAAAGTTACAAAAATGTTTCATGTAGGCCTACTTGTTTTAAATTTTTTTTATTCAAAACTTTCAGTAACAAATAAAGACTAGTGATGTTTTCATCATATGCAACCAGTGTTTCTTCCAGACTTTCTATTGGGGGTGGTACTTGAAATTTTCGGGGAGGGGGGCGGACTAAAATTTCCGGGGGGGGGGGGCAGACATTGTTAAGTCTATTTCTATGAAAAAAATTCCATTTCGTACGAGGGGGGGGGGGCTTTCTTCGGTGGTGGGGGGGGGGGGGGGGTCTGCACCGAAAAGATGCCTGGAAGAAACACTGGTTGCAACTGAGCTCGTTTTTCAGCAACCATCTTGCTTAAAGTCATTTTTAGCTCAATTTCCATACTGACAATTGCGATTATTAATTGGTTATTTCTGTGTGGATGGATGGATGTGTGTCCGCAGCTTTAAGTCGTATCTCCTCCTCAACGAAGCAACATCGAGGGCTAGTTCCAAAAGCAAATATGTTAAGCAAGTTCGAGGATGATTGTGGGCCAAAAAAATTCCCGGAATTCCTTCCTTGATTTCCCGGAAAAGCCAAAAAAAAAACTCGAAAAAATGCAGTTTTTGGCCCATATCTCGGCAACCAGACCACTTAGCGACTTGAAACATTTGCCAATCGATTCCTGCCATAATTTAGAACAATATTGCCGAAGAAAGTTTTCAAAAAATTGCGCTTAAATTGTCACTAGACTTTTTATTAACTTGTTTTGTTAACTTATTGTTAGAGATTCAGGGGAAAACACTCTTATTTACAGATGTTTATATTGCAAATCTTGCTCTTTAACACTGCTGTCTAAAGTTAATTTCTGGCTTATACTGATAGATCTATATCTACACATGTGTGAGCGGCTGGAGTGTATTTTTATTATTTGTAACTTAGAAGGCGAATGTATCGTTTCGTTTCATGTCGTAAATTGTTCGTATTTTTTTAGTTGTGTAGTCCCGTATTATGGCGCCGCTGTCTCACTGTTTATGTCCCTGGTTATAGCTAGTTTATATATATTTCGTTTATATTGTTGTCATTGTTTATAGTAAGTGTCTTTTTATAATATTCTGTTGCATGTTTCGTCGTGTTTGGTTTGTTATCCGTGAATTAGGGACTATTTGTTTACGTGTAGCGTGTGAGGTGTGTGGAAGTCGGGTTCCGGCTTGTTCAACTCTGTCTTTTGTGTGTAAAGCTGCGGTGAAGGGAGCAGGCAGTCTCTCTGGTCATCGGGTGAAAAGCATAGCAAATTCGCACCATCCAGCCATATTTATTTTGTGTTTGTGTTCGTCGTAGTCCTGGTAAGTTAGATATAAGTTTATTTCTTTACTATGTCTATTTTTTTGCTATGCTCTTTATTTTGGTTACTGGCCATAAGTTTTTTTGTGGTTGTCTTCTGACCGCCATTGTGGTCAGGCCATGTGGACTCAGATTCTGAGTTTTTATGGTCATTTTATTACTTTGTTGTATCTCTTGGGCTTGTGTGAAGCCAAGGATACTGCTTAATTATACTTGGCCCACAGTTATGGTTTACTCCTGGCTGTTGGGTTAAGTGGTATACGTATTCTATTGATTGTATCACTTGGGCTGGTGTTAAGCCAGGGATAAAGGTATTTTTAGACTTGACCCGCAGCTACGGTTTACTCCTGGCTGTTGGGTTAAGTAGTAGAGTTGTTACCTGACCCACAGTCACGGTTCATTCCGGACTGTCGGGTTTGGTTATAATATTGTTATCTTTATAGGGACCTTTCGCTTCCTGTGGTGATCATGTTGATCCCCAGGAGAGTGTTCGGTTCGTTCTAGTCACTGTGAGGTACACTTGTTTTTAATAGATTTTATTTTACTTAGCCTTTTGTTAGGCTGGTAACTGTGTTGAGCTAGTAGTTTGAGCTCAGTGTCCTGGTAGTGTTCCGGTTAATTGTTAAAGTATGTTCTGTGTGATCTACCTGCAGGTGGTGGAGATGTAATCTAGCCAGCCTGTGGTGAATGCTTTGTATATAACTTTTCTTTGTAAAGTAATTTATTTGTTTTCCTTTTTCTAGGACGAAGTCCGAAATTGGGTGTTTTGTTTGATGTAAAAAGTTTGTTTCGTTTGGTTCTGTTTTGTGGTAGTTTTTATCTATTCTTATTTTATAACTTTGGGTTCCATGCAATAAATTTTCAGGTCACCACACGGGTCCCACCAGAGGTGGCAATATCAACACCTCAACCTGTCCCTCTGGAGGCCCACTGCAATTTCTTGTCTTCGGCCTTTCCGGCCGATGTGAAGAATGCCCAACAGGTAGACTCAACCATCCAGGAGATCCTACCCTTCCTGACGCCCGGCCACAGATTACATTCCTCGACTTTATCACTCCCAGCCCAGATTCTCCTGAGACAAAAGTCGAGACTCAGGTTGAAGGACGGTATCCTACAGCGCACAGTGAAACTGCCAGGTCAAGGGGAAATCGCACCATGCGTTATCCCCAATCAACTACGACCAGAGGTACTCCGTCTAAGTCACAACGACAACGGCCACCAAGGACCAGACCGCTGCCTGCAGCTGTTACGGCAACGATGCTACTGGCCGGGGATGGAGGCAGATATACGCCAGTACTGCCAGGCATGTGACCGCTGCCAGCACGCGAAAATGACCAGTCTGAAGGTGCACCAGCCTAAAGGTCATCTTTTGGCCACCATGCCCCTAGAGGTTGTGGCAGTCGACTTCACCCTGATGGACAAAGCGGCAGACGGTACGGAGGATGTATTGATTCTCACCGATGTTTTCACCAAGTGGACAGTTGCTGTTCCGACGAAGGACCAGACTGCCAAAACCGTGGCGAAGGCCCTGGTGCAGAACTGGATAGTTCACTACGGTGTCCCCAGGCGACTACACTCGGACCAGGGCAAATGCTTTGGGGCAGCCGTAATACACGAACTGTGCGACCATTATGGGATACAGAGGTCCCGAACAACGGCATACCACCCCCAAGGAAACGGCCAAGCAGAGAGGTTCAACCGGACCCTACACGATCTGCTTCGGACCCTACCTGTTGACAAGAAGAAGGACTGGCCTCGGTACCTGACCGAGCTGGTCTTCCTGTACAATACAACCCCGCACTCGTCAACAGGTTTCTCCCCGTTCCAGCTGTTGTTTGGGCGTGAGGCAGCCATCCCCTTGGACCTATTTTTAAATCAAGCCCCTCCAGCAAACAGTGGTGGTACTGGAGATTACCTCCAGGGCCACCTAACACGACTGGCCAGCCTGCACAAACTAGCCCAGGAGAGGCTGCAAATAGAGGCCACCAAGAGGGACAGACAGGCCAATAACAGGCCAGCCGCTGAACTGGCCATAGGCGACCTGGTCCTGTTAAGGCAGCACCCCCTGGGCAGGCACAAAATGGCGGATCTGTACGGCCCGACAGTTTACGTCGTGGTCGAAGTACCTCCGATCACCGGCGGGTGTTACGCCATTAAGAAGAAAGATGGCCCTTCTGGCACCCGCCGGGTGGCCAGCACCCAGATCAGGAGATATGTGCCTCCCCGGGCTCAACCACCCTCCCCAAGGCCGGTCAAAGTGATACCGCCGGCTACTCCAGGCTACAGCCACATAATTTATAAGGTCCAATTGCCGGGGACCAGAGCAGCCGGTAACCCCACAGTACCTGACATACCTCTGCGTAGGTCGGTCAGGGAGCGCAGAGTCCCTAGTAGGCTAGACTTGTGATTGTACCCTGTGGGCTGATTTTTTTGACAATGTTTTTTTGTAAAATTTATGATCGTGCCCTGTGGGCTGATTTTTTTTGCAAGTTCTTTTGCAAAGTTTTGTTTTTTGTAACATGTATGATTAGGCCCTGTGGGCTGATTTTTTTGCAAGTTCTTCCTGCAAAGTTTTTTGTAACATTTATGATTATGCCCTGTGGGCTGTTTTTTTCAAGTTTGTTAGCTTGCGGTGACCGCAAGCTTTAGGGGGCGTGTATGTGAGCGGCTGGAGTGTATTTTTATTATTTGTAACTTAGAAGGCGAATGTATCGTTTCGTTTCATGTCGTAAATTGTTCGTATTTTTTTAGTTGTGTAGTCCCGTATTATGGCGCCGCTGTCTCACTGTTTATGTCCCTGGTTATAGCTAGTTTATATATATTTCGTTTATATTGTTGTCATTGTTTATAGTAAGTGTCTTTTTATAATATTCTGTTGCATGTTTCGTCGTGTTTGGTTTGTTATCCGTGAATTAGGGACTATTTGTTTACGTGTAGCGTGTGAGGTGTGTGGAAGTCGGGTTCCGGCTTGTTCAACTCTGTCTTTTGTGTGTAAAGCTGCGGTGAAGGGAGCAGGCAGTCTCTCTGGTCATCGGGTGAAAAGCATAGCAAATTCGCACCATCCAGCCATATTTATTTTGTGTTTGTGTTCGTCGTAGTCCTGGTAAGTTAGATATAAGTTTATTTCTTTACTATGTCTATTTTTTTGCTATGCTCTTTATTTTGGTTACTGGCCATAAGTTTTTTTGTGGTTGTCTTCTGACCGCCATTGTGGTCAGGCCATGTGGACTCAGATTCTGAGTTTTTATGGTCATTTTATTACTTTGTTGTATCTCTTGGGCTTGTGTGAAGCCAAGGATACTGCTTAATTATACTTGGCCCACAGTTATGGTTTACTCCTGGCTGTTGGGTTAAGTGGTATACGTATTCTATTGATTGTATCACTTGGGCTGGTGTTAAGCCAGGGATAAAGGTATTTTTAGACTTGACCCGCAGCTACGGTTTACTCCTGGCTGTTGGGTTAAGTAGTAGAGTTGTTACCTGACCCACAGTCACGGTTCATTCCGGACTGTCGGGTTTGGTTATAATATTGTTATCTTTATAGGGACCTTTCGCTTCCTGTGGTGATCATGTTGATCCCCAGGAGAGTGTTCGGTTCGTTCTAGTCACTGTGAGGTACACTTGTTTTTAATAGATTTTATTTTACTTAGCCTTTTGTTAGGCTGGTAACTGTGTTGAGCTAGTAGTTTGAGCTCAGTGTCCTGGTAGTGTTCCGGTTAATTGTTAAAGTATGTTCTGTGTGATCTACCTGCAGGTGGTGGAGATGTAATCTAGCCAGCCTGTGGTGAATGCTTTGTATATAACTTTTCTTTGTAAAGTAATTTATTTGTTTTCCTTTTTCTAGGACGAAGTCCGAAATTGGGTGTTTTGTTTGATGTAAAAAGTTTGTTTCGTTTGGTTCTGTTTTGTGGTAGTTTTTATCTATTCTTATTTTATAACTTTGGGTTCCATGCAATAAATTTTATTAAATTGTTAAAAGTTTAGTAGCTTATTAGTTAGACTAAGGTTAGGGTTTAACCACTGTGGGTTCTACCACGGTTGCACTGACCGGACAGATTAGTTGGTTAAGCCTAGAAGGGTAGATTTTAAGGTATCCCCCCCTAGCAGGGCTTACACATGGCTTTTGATTTATTATTCAATTATCTATTATTTTTTATATAAATATTTCACAATGTACTTGTATTGAAGCCATATCAATGAGTCACCTTTTTTTCACGTTACTAGCCTCGGCCGATTTTACGGACCTAAACGATAATTACCCAAAGCGGATGTCCTCAATGTTTTAATGTAGTGAGCAGGTATTTGTTTTTAGACAATTAAAAGTGTTAAAAAAATAACTTTAATTCCCTCGTTGTCTAGGTGTCATTACAATACTTGGCTCAGTAGTCTTCGCGACAACAATCTTTCAAAACTCAGAGCACACGTCGGCAACATCTCTGGGCTATTCTTTTGGGATGTCTGTAGCTGGGGGCGTATTAAAGGCCATCGCTGGAGTACTTGTTTATATTGGTGGACCCAGGACAGTAACAGCTGCTGCTTTTCTGATTGACCATCAACAATTGAGTGGTATTAACCCCCCACCTATCTACACACCCCCAACAGAGTCCTACTTGATTGCTCAGTATACACCCCCGCCTGCTTACAGAAATGAGAAAGCTTCACCGCCATCTTACTTTGAGCAACATAATCTACTTCCCCCGCCTTATGAAGTCTTAACAGAGGAGTCATCTTGATCTATTTGCAACCTACCTAAAAGTGCAATATTTTTCATCTTCTCATTTTGTATTGGCATACATTTTAGCGACTTTGTAATGACTACGGCATACCAAAACTCCTACCTGTATGTAAATCATATGACAATTTAATAGAATGAGGTTTCCGTGTTACATGGGCTTTAGAGTTTTCTAAGGATAGTCCAGTTTCTACTGAGTGTAATGAAACTGCCACCGTCAAGACACGATTTTCTGGTTCAATCATCTGGCATTTCGCTAGAGAGGACATCAAAACTCTTTTTTAAAATGTTTTTGAAAAATATAACAATTGAAGCTTATTTTTATTTTAATATTTAAAATTAATAATGTATTCTATGCAATAAAATGTGCAAATGCAGAGGACTTGAATATATTATTTGGTTCATAGTGAAACTCATTCCCTACAATATCAGATCAGTGGCCAAACTAGACCCGCATCCCCGCAAAAATAAAATAAAAAAATTAGCCCCCCCCCCACACACACATTTATAGGCCATATATATATATATATATATATATATATATATATATATATATATATATATATATATACGAACAAGTGAATTATGGTCATATATATTTTAATGTTATACTTGCTTGAGAAAAATATGTTATAAAATAGTAACTGGTCAAAGCGCAATGTGCTACACGTTGGGGGTCATCCATAAATGAATTCACGCTTTTTTGACGATTTTTACCTCCCCCTCCCCTCCGTCACACGTCGTCACAAAAAGCCAACCCCCCCCCTAAAATGACGTCACATCTCAACCCACAACCCCCCTCAAAATTGCAGTTAATTTTTTTTAAACATCGATATTTTTCTAAAATCTTGTCTAAACTATTACAATTTATTAAAACAGTTATCTAAAACGCGAAATAACGTCTAAAATTCGTTTTCTAACATTGCTTTTTTATAAGCCAAAAGTGTGACGTCGCAACAACTGAATCCCCCCCCCCTCCCCCTCATCACACATCGTCACAAAATTACGGACCCCCCTCCCTCCTACCAGTGTAACGTCATTTATGGATGACCCTTGAATGATATTAGTGACAAAGCAAAGAAATAACTAATTAGCTAAAAATCTAACACATTTAAAATAACATAGGCTAGAAAAAACAAATTATATACATACAGTATATATAAAACTGTAAATAAAACATGTAAAGTACTGAAAAAAATTCATAAAAAACGTTTTAATAACAAGCTTTTATGTAATGATGCACTAAAAAGTAGAAAATAAATTATACACTACTATTTAAATTACTCTAAAGAAAAGCGTGGGTCACTTTAGTACTTTAGTACCTATTGGATACCTTTACTAATATTTGAGAAGAGACCCACGCTTTTCTTTATAGTACTTTAAATAGTAGTGTATAATTTATTTTCTACTTTTTAGTGCATCATTACATAAAAGCTTGTTATTAAAACGTTTTTTATTAATTTTTTGTGTGTACTTTCCCTTGTTCAAACGTGATATGTGAAGTTCATTGTTTTATGCGTTCTCGGCACAACCATAAACACTTTTCCGGTTGTATTATTAAACATGTGTTTGTAGTACATTCGAATATGCCCTTATTTTTATTTTCCTTCTTTAAGTAAAATTTAGTTTATGCATTTAAAACATCCAACAGATTATTTTCAACAGAAGCCCGTATCTTTAAGTTACACAAACACAACCACAAACACAAAGAAAACACAAACGCAAACAAAAAACAAACGAAAACAAATCCAAACGCAAACACAAACCCAACCACAAACCGAAACCCAAAATCAAACACAAAGAAAACACAAACGCAAACATAAACGCAAAGTACTCACAGTCTAGCCCGGGGCGCCAAATCGCACCATGCTGAGGCGCCGGCAGAACCGCCTGATTCAACTTAGTAAACTACTATAGCATCCCAGCTTAAGCTTATTCTTAGTCTTAAGCGCTAACTTAAACGAACGTAGGCGCCATAGCGAACACGGGAAGGCCCAGGAAGCCAAAAAAAAAAAACACTCTGTCAGGGCACCGAAGGACGCCGGATTCGGCTCAGTTAAAGACTATAGATAAAAGTAAACATAGAGTACATTTAGGAGCTTGCTTCTAAACTGTTATTGATTTTAAAAAATATGTGTGTTCATCTGATGGAACTTTGAAGCTTTAAAACATAAACATAGCTCAAAAGATTTTTTTTCTTCGATCTTGCCTTTACAATCGAGAACGTAGTAAAACTTTACACTGCTAAATGTACTGTTAAAACGTTTGCTAAAAAAATAAACCGGGAGTGATCTCCCCTAAACTTTTTCGAATATTCTAATATAGGCCCTAACACTACGGGGGATGGCAACTCGGGACATAGACAATATTTTAAATCCATTTTTAATTACTTGTACTTTTTATAGTAGAATAGAATCTCGTAAAAAAGAATTGCACACCAAGTGAACGCCAAATAAAATGTGCATAATAGTGCGGGATATTATTAGTACTTTATAAATTCACATGCGTTTTTTTTTGTTATTTTTTGAGAAATCGGAAATAGCGTAAATTAGTACTTCCGGTCAACGGAAATTAATCAAAATTAGAAAGAAGGCAGAGAAATATATCTTTTACTTACATGTGAAATTTCATTTATCTATCTGAAATAGTACTTAAGTTATTGGCTTTTGAAAAATTCAAAGTAGAAAAAGTTCCACTTCCGGTTATCGGAAATCGCTCAAAAGTTGATACGGATCTACGATTTTGATATAATTTTTTATATAATATGAAATTTCATCAACCTAGCTATAACGGTACTCAAGTTATCGTGTTTACAGACAAACATACATACACACACATACATACACACACACAGACATACGGACAAGATTGCAAAAGTATGTTTTTCCGACTTAGGGAGGTGTAAAACGTCGAGATTTGCAAAAATATCGATATTTTTTTTTCACCGTCCGTGTCTTCAGCAGCCTTGGGCCTGAATGACACGGTCACAGACACGAACTACCCATAATCCCATGTCACATGACAAGGAACATGGGTAAAATTCGCTCACCGAAGAACAATAAAAATAAACCGGGAGTGATCTCCCCTAAACTTTCTCGAATATTCTTATATAAAACAACAGGGGGTGGGAACTCGGGATATAGATCTAGTTTTTTTAATCCATTTTAAATACTTAAACTTTTTAAAATAGAATAGAACCTCATAGAAAAAAGTATTGCGCACCAAGCGAACGCCGAATAAAGATGTTCATAATGGTGCGCAATATTATTAGTACTTTATAAATTTAGATGCGTTTTTGAGAAATGGGAAATAGCGTAAATTAGTACTTCCCGTCAATGGAAATTACTCAAAATTTAACAGAAGGTAGAGATATAGATCTTTTACTTACAGGTGAAGTTTCATTTATCTATCTGAAATAGTACTCAAGTTATAGGCTTTTGAAAAATTCAAAGTAGAAAAAGTACCACTTCCGGTTATCGGAAATCGCTCAAAAGTTGATACGGATCTACGATTTTGATAAAATACTTATATATGAAATTTCATCAACCTAGCTGTAACGGTACTCAAGTTATCGTGTTTACACACACACACACACACACAGACACACACACACACACAGACACAAGGACATACGGACAAGATTGCAAAATTATGTTTTTCCGTATCAGTGAGGTGTAAAACGTCGAGATTTGTAAAAATCTCGATTTTTTTTTTTGCACGATTACAATTCTTTCTCTATACTACGTATATACGAGAAAGTAAAAACTACATCAACAGTTGCGGTCCCACAGGGGCCGCAACCCAATAAATTATAACTTATAATTTATCCCCCTTCGCTGGTAACAATCATATGTGTTACATACATATGATGAAATTACAGAAGCCAACTTACATAATTAAATTTACTATTACTGTTTTACGGTTCCTTCAACTACACACATATTCTCGGAGGCTTGAAAAGGAAAATTTAACATTAATACGTTTTTTAGCAGACACGTTTCAACATCGAATTATATATATATATATATATATATATATATATATATATATATATATATATATATATATATATATATATATGCCTATACATATATTATATACACACACTTTTAAGTGCACCTAACAATGAAAATACATACATCTTTTAGCCATTGTTGCTAAACTATGTCTCAAAAGTGTTACTTTATGCCCGATAGATTTAATGTCACCAGTACTCTCTTATAAAAGTGATTAGTCACGAGTTAGATTATCACACTCCGCAAGGATGGGGTTTGCACAACCGCAATGGCGCGGGGAGCCACCCCTTATCGGCTTGGATTTTAATAGCCTATTTTTATTTTATTTCTAGTAGGGGTTTCCCGGAACTTTAGTTTTGCAACTTATTATTGATTATAAGAACCAATTTTTAGATACTATGCATAAATCACTAATTAAATTAAATTATTTTTGCAGGCCTACGACAGTAATCTTTTGTACTGCTTGTTTAATCTAGTGATTCTTTTTAGGACTTTTTGGTTCGCGATGTTTGTTGTCGGTAATTACTGTTACCAGAATTAGGCCTTGAGAGAATTAATAGTCAAAATATAATAATAATAATAGATTTCTATATAGATCTAGTAGTATATAGATCTAATACTAGAATCTAGATCTAGAATCTATACTCAGTATTCAGGCCTATCTATACTGAAGTATACTGGATCTGTTCGACGAAAACTTGAGTCTAGGTATAGATCTTCTAGATCTAGATCTATTATTTCTAGATCTAGAGATCTATTATTAAGATTCTGTTAATTAAATGAGTTAAAGTTAAATGGAACTGGAACATAATGATACTTATTTAATATTTATTTAACTTATAGATCTAGATCTACTTAAGAAACAATGAGCAGCTACTTAGAAAAATTAAATAAAAAATGGACCATTTTCTGGTCCAAGGCACGGACCAGATCAATTTTTATCCTAATCGGATCTGCTGTTGGAGTTGGGGCTGTTTACTACCCAATTATTCAGGCGATGTTTTCTTCTTCCAAATTATCTGAAGAAGAACGATCTTATTACTCAAAAGATAATTTGTATCCCAGTAAGTGAGCTTTGTTACATGTTAGGGACTACGATATCCGTCAAATTTCGGCCCGGAAACTGCGCGACCGCCGCCATACTAAACTTGATTCTGGTTTCCGTCCGCCAAAACATAGCTCACTATATAAAGCCAGATTCTCATTTCAAAATCCTTTAATTCATTCCATTTGTCATAAATACTGATGAAGGAATAATTAAGTTTTCTATTGAGCAAGCTTTTTCTCGTCGCCATCGACGTATCTTTGAGTAATCTACAGTTCTTGGACAGGTATGTAGAAATATTTAATTTATTAAATAACTAAGCTTGATAGTCATTTTTTTTTTAAAGATACACCTAGATTTATCATTTAAGTTTATTCTGAAGTCTTGTTTTTTAAATTTGAACCATCCCTTGAATTAGATAATGCCTCACGAAGTGCCGATGGTGTTAAAATTTCAGCCGACACTCGGCAATGTCGGTAGTTACCTATTATCGATAATGGCCGACTCGGCTGTGAATAAGAGATACTTTTTATGTATCTGTTGAAATCTTAACCAATCTTAACCTATTTAAAGCATCTGCATCTGATATTTATATTTTAAGATTATTTAATCATTATATTTTATTAAAAAGACATTATTTTATTTCTTACTACTGTGTTATTTTAGAAAATGTACTAAGTCTAAGCAATAGTAATAGCTGGACTAGCACTGAAATAGAAATCGTTTTCTTAATTAAAACAATAGAAAATAATCTTGGTTTGTAGAAGTTGAAAATATAATATGAATGAAAGCTTTTTATTTTCTTTCATCAGTAATGCAAATGGAGAGGCCTTCCAAAACCCTTCATGATTTGGAGCTTCTTGTTAATTCGCACAAGAACAACAAGTTTACTAATGGATTTGTGTACCACATTTTTGTGAATAACAAAAAAAATGTAAAGAAGACAGCAACATATCTTCTGGAATTAGGTGGTCATCCAGATTGTAAAGCTTCATCTTTACAACTTGTTTTAAGTCGTTTGAATGCCAGAGTTACTTCGCTGAAGATCCATATTACTAGGAACTGGGCAAATATTGAATGCTTGCTGAATACTGATTTCCACTTCCCTGTAAAGCAGCCACTTAGCACTGTACAGCCAAAGATGCCACCTCCCATTTCACCTTTAAAAACGAGGACAAGTAAGGAATGTTTTTCTTGTGACCAAAAGCAGCAGTGCAACAGAGAATTGTTTAAGGAGAACCTGAAGTTAAGACTGTCCTATAGTGCTGAAAAGAAAGAGAAGTTCCAGATAAAAAAAACGTATCAAGTAAATCGGGTTAAGCAGCAGCTGGAAAGAAAAGGACTGCGAATTGGCAAATTTCAGTCCAAAGTAAAGACACTGCAGGACAAAATTGCTTCGTTGTCCAACTCTCTAAAAAGGGCACATCTTAAGTGCAGCATACTTTCAAAACAAAAGAAAAAGTGCCACAGCCAGCTAAATGCTCTACAGTTGAAAGTAACTGAGCTGGAAAAGAAGTTAATTTCTAACGATGCTGCCTTGCTACATGACATACCACATGTTGAAAATTATGATGCTCAAACTATTGTCACCAAAGTCAATAAAAAGCAATTCAATTCTTCAATCAGAATGGTAATTTACCGCTGCCTTGAACTAAATGTGCCTGTTGAGGCGATATCAAAGGTAATTGCGTTCTGCACTGATCTCTGCAATGCACAAGTTGACCTGCCATCAGTGTCTACAATTGCACAGATGTGTCGTGAAATGGCAGTTTTGGCTGAGCTTCAAGTTTCTGAGGCCATTGTTGATTCGGATGTTGTAACCATAGCGTTTGATGCAACAACTATATCCGGTAAACACATAAATGAAGTTCATTTTGGAACGCCTGAAAATGTTTTCACCGCAAACATTACGGAACTGGCAGGAGGCAGAGCTGAGGACTATGCTGGTCATGTACTTAACACAATTGAGGACTTGGCAACAACGTACTCTTCCTTTTGTGAAGTTGATAAGGAGGAAACAAAACTTCAAATGTGTGGAAAGGTTTCATCCACGTTGACAGATAGGGCCTCAGCCAACCACGCTGCAGTACTACTGCTGAATGAAAAACTTCAGACAAACTTACTTGAACTGAATTGTCACTTACACCCTCTTGATGGCATAGCCAATGAAGTAAGGAAGACTTTTCAAAAATTTAATTCCCTTATTCCCAGTGACACATTTGGTTCAGACTGTCGAGCTGCTAACTTGCTGTATGGAATATCTAAGCTGAGGTAAGTTTTTTTCCATCGCTGTTGTTTGATTTTTATTTTGCATTGGTATGACTTTTCAATAGCTCTTGTCTTTCCTATTAGGTACAAAGCAAAGGGAGATCCTACAGGATTCAAGGCTTTTCTCAGGCAGCATTCCTTGGCATGTGGTATTTTCCCTAGATATGTTGGTAATAGGTTGCACGTGATGTTCTGCCTGGCTGGTATTGTATACAGACACAGGCATCTTCTGGTGCTATATTTAGAAAAATATTGCAGCAACATATCATTAAGAGCTGCACTACTAAAGGACTTAAAAAATGACATTATTATTTCCCAGTTGCAGGCACTTGGACTTTGGGGGAAATACCTAACCGGGGCTTGGATGTCAGTCTTCTATGCCAAAGAATCAAAACGGAATCATTTTGACATGGTAATAATTTTGAGTTTTTAAAAATAAATACTGGTGACTTCTTGTAATGAGTTATACTTTGTTCAAATGTATATTTTTTCTTTCAGGTTGAATATCAAAAGGTGGCGATGAAATTCATTGCTAGAGTAATTGCTGAGCCAGAATACCTTTTGATTGGATGTGAGGATGCCTTTGGACGCCCCTTAATTGCGGATGAAACTTTGTCATCTCTGCTGATTGTAGATGACACCAACCTCGAAGCCTTTAGTACTGCCACTAAAGCCATGGCCACAGCCACCCAAACTGTCCTCAGCCGTCAGCTTTCCCGCTACCTGGAGGGTGATTTAGCTGCACCTACTGAGGCCATGTTAGCTGCAGCAGCCAGTGCCCCCGTACACAACATCTGGGCTGAGAGGGCCCTTGGTGTTGTTGATTCATTGTCGCGCAGGGCCCCAAATTCAGAGATAACTTTTTTAGATGCAAAAACTAAAGTAAAGCTGAACAAATCGTTGGACTGGCTGTCATCCAAGCCTGCAGCAGTTCAACAACAAATAATCCAATTTTGTATTAAGAGGGGTGCAGTTTGTAGAAAGTTAGGAAAGGATAGGAGGATAGAGAAAGAAAGGGAGCTGCAGCGACGGCTGATGGAAAAAAGCCAGAAAAGAGACATGGGAAACCGAAACAAAATTGCTAAAGCTATTAAACAGCTATTGATCGAGAAGGAGCTTTTCACTGTTATTAATGACCCTGTATTTGCCAATGTTAGTAGTTTTCAAAGAAAAAAATTGTCAATTTTTTTGTCAGATAGGGTAGAGGGGGCGAGGATTGAGCATAAGTGGAATGTGAATGGAGAGGATGTTATTTTTAGTGGTAGGTTTATTTTAAAGTTAAAGAAAAAATCAGCTGTAGATTCATTTAGAGTAGCTTATTGGAAAGAAAATGAAACAGAGGATGATGCTGAAGATGTGTGCGTCTCGTTTGACAGTATTTTAGCTGATGTTGTTTTAGGTGACTTGTTATTTTGCTAGTCTTGTAATTACTATGTAATTATATTATTTATATTAAATTTAATTTTTATCAACAGTGTTTACCTGTCTGGTATTTTATTTACACCAATTCCATTTAACTAGTATTTTATTTGTGTAATCTGGATTTTTTGTGTGATAAAAGAACCTTTGCGCTGGGGTGGGGGATTTAGATTAAATTGTATATTAAGCTCAAAGGTGTGAGGTTCCATACTATTACACCTAGCAGATGTTAGAATTTGGACATGATAATAATATAATATTTAGAACCACCATATACTTTAAAAAAAAAAAAAAAATTTTTTTTTAGAATTAGGGGGTGGTATCCCCTCTAGACACATATTTCATCACACCCTTTACATTTTAAAAAAATGTTAGGTTTAAGTACTTCAAAACACATTTATCTTGAAACTCTGAAAATTTGAATACAAAATTCCATGTAATAAAGATTTGGCATTGATTTATACACATTACACACAAAATTTGCCCGCAAAAATTACCGTTAAATCCTATAGTAACTTTTTATTCAGTAAAAAAATCATAACTTTTGAATGGAATGTCCTATTTTGAAAAAGTAAACTGTTTTGTCTTAATTGTATGTAGTTCTATGTGATGATATGTTTTTTTACTTAAATAAATCATTTTGAAATTTATCTCAAAGTCCCTATACATGTAGGTTTAGAATTCTAGATATTGATAGGCCTAATTTTAGTAATTTACTAATTATAATTAGGGCCTATATAATAATATAATATTATTATAATAATAGGTAATCTATCGTTTTAGGTACGTAAAATCGTCCGCGACTAGTCATGTGAAAAACAGGTGATTCCTTAAATTTTAATAATTATTTTACATTTTCAGGAGGAATTATGTTTTGAAAAACACAAAAATATTTCCTTGTTTCATTTATATACCTTTTTTTAAAAAATTGAATTAAAACTTTTCAGTAATAAATGAAGACTAGCGATGTTTCCAACAGATGCAGCCATGCTCATTTACTATAGCAGCCATCTTATTTATTTATTTTTTTTTTGTAAACTTATAGCCCAAGATTCAGGGGAAGCCACTCTAACTTACAGATGGCCGCTTTTTATATAGCAAATCCTGCTCGCAAACACTGCTTTTTAAAGTTAATTTCTCGCCTATATTGATATATTTTGCCATTGATTTAGGTTTATTATTCATTTATCTATATTTGACACAAATATATCACAATATACTTGTATTAAAGCCTCGACAATGAGGTAACTTTTTCGTACATTACTAGCCGCGTGCGATTTTACGTACCTAAAGCGATAGATTACCTAATAATAGGCCTATTATAATTATTATAATATATAGGCCTCCTATATACAGTTTTTAAGTATATAGGCTAGTTTCTAGGCCTATTATTAAATTATTATATTTAGATTTCTAGAATATAGAAAGCTAGAACTTTATTTAACTACTAGATATAGATCTAGATCTATTTATTTAAGTGAGAAATGTTTATTTTTAATGTATGTTTAGGCCTGCTCTTTGCTGAAATGGCTGGATGACCCTGAAATTTCACACATCATTTTTGCGTTTTTTTGTTTTTTAGGGGTCATATACACGACAAATAAGAAAACTTATCATCTCGCAAAATCTCATTATTTTAATGCAAGATGCTAAATAAATGTACAACATGCCTGAAATGGCAGAAAAATCGCTGGATATGTAGTTTTAATTAATACACACTATTCTTGTCAAGTACTCTTGGGAAAAACTGAACTGCCACTTCAAACGGCCCGGTACACTGTCGAAACCCCCCGGTACTAAAGTAGTAATATATAATTGAGATATTTATAATGAGTAATTACAGTTATGTTGATTCACCTTTTTATATCGAATTTCCATATTAGGTACCCATGCAGACATTTCTGTCCGCTATTTTTAGTATCGTTGCATCATTGTTATGCTAGTTGCCTGACAGAAACAACTAGTTTTTTGTTTTTTTTTGCGGCATGAACTGTTAAGTCTAGTATTTTAATTTTTAATTATAATTCAATTGTCAGTATGAGTTCATAAAAAGAATATAATTTTAGACTATATATTTAAAATTTTTAGCTAGATATTCAAAATTCTAAGCATTGTCGTCTTATGTATTTTCACTATTTTGATAGAGTGATATAACAATTTGAGGCCTAATATTTCTAAGCCTATAATTATACATTTTATAATTTGCAGTTAAAGTCCAGAAGATTAAAGCAGCACTAAAGGAAACAGATTCCAAAGCAATGTCTTCCTAACTGTTTAAATGCAGTTATCAGGAGTTAAGTTAACCCTACCATGAAGTTCATGAACAAACTGAGAGTCATGCAGTCATTTTTCATCTATGATATTTCAATGTAATATTTATGCAGTTATGCTTAAAATAAAATGCCTTTCTGTACACACTATACATTATGTTATTAAATTTCAGTTAAAATTGTATGATGTCAACTACACTACTAGTCCTACTTATAATCAAGGTATGAAGTCCACAAGCATCAGCTTATACTTATAGCTAACACAAAACTTCATGGATCCTGTCAACAAAATGTTTATAACTGAGGGCTACACATTTCCACCAGACTATAGTTTCAGGCAGCTCTCTTTAGCTTAGCCCAGCATCCCTAGTAGGTAGTCCAAACTGGCGAAAAAGTGCGTTTTAGGGTCAGTTTTTGCGGTTTTCAAAAATAAAATTTCACTACTTCTAGTTGTCCTATAAGAATAAAAATTATATGTCAATAAAGTTTAAGCCTTTATCTGTCGTAATCTGGTATTTTTATATCTGTAACACATGTTTGAATGTGTTTTATATTTGTTTGAAAAGTATCAGTTACGTCAACAAATTTCACCGTTTTGCGTGTACCGATCGACCCCACACTGTTTCATTTGGTTGCGGCTTCGCGACGAAGCATCGTAGAAGCATAATCTTAATGTCATTTTAAAGAGCAAATTCTAGTCTATCGTTTGATGTATAAATTGAAAAAATAACTTGCTTATTTCATTTAAAAGAATCAGTTTTTAAACTTTAAATGACGATATATACACGAAAACAAACTAATTCTATTTCAATCTTTACACTGATGTAAAGTTCACTTTTATAACTACTTTGTGTTGTAAATTCAAGTCTTTCTGATTTACGGTCGCGAAGCCGTACCCTCAATAAGCATATAACCCTCGAGTCAACTTTCAGCCCCGAGTCAGTTGCTCGCCGAACGGTTTTAAAGGTTGACGACCGATGATGCTAAACGGATTTTACCCTTGCTAGAGCCTTCAAACAAGTTGTAAGTATCATTTTTAAAGTTTCATTTCCATTTTAATAAATGAATTTTAAGTTTGAATGTCAGTTTGGTTTAATTAGCACACGTTATTAATGTAAATTTGAACCCTACTAGTCCACGGTTTTAGGGCGTGAACTACGCTTGTACACATGGTGTGTTTAAACGTGAAGCTATTTAATTCAGGACATTCTAGGGACTTAAAATATGGATGCACTTAACTATTAGATGCTAGTGTTTACTAATTCTTTAAAATCTATCGAATGGGATTAATGATATGGTCGTATTACTACAGTTTATCTGGACTATCGCGTCAAAATTATGAATCGACAAATTCAAAATGGCCACCAGACTTTCTTGGTTACTATGTGGACGAACTCAATTATTTACAGGGAACGAAGGTTAAATACTTATAAAATATTATTGAAACACAAAAGAAACTTATAATTGTAATAACTATACATTTTTTATCAATTTATTTAAAACAAAAGACACTAAATTTTAAGGACTAATGTGATTAATTTTTAATTTTCTGTTGTGCACTTTGATTCTGATTCCCCTGCTGAATAATGTAAAATGGTCTGCGCCAGTCTCCTTGATAAAATGTATCAGATCAATTTTTAGATGGTGGTGCAATTTAATAAGATTGTACATGTTGTGACTTAGTTTTAAATGTTATATTAGTTGTAAGTGTAAGTAGTACTAGTAGTATTTCTCATTATTTATTTATTTTATATGTATATAGTAACACTGAAGGACAGTTAAGTTGTCCTATATGATGTTGAGAACCACAGTATGGCATCTTCATCATTGGATATCTCAACCATTGTGGCACAAACAACGAATATTTCATTCAATAGAATTAATGTTCAAAATATACTATCAAGTATAAATTTCTTTAAACAAAAAGGTGTTTTCAGGCTTTTTCATGTTTCCAGCTACAGTCACAGGATAAATAGTAGGCCTACACAATAGGCTAGTAGTAAATCTAATTATATTTTATTAATCACTAAATCAATTATTTATTCCATAGCTGGAGACATTTATGGTGGCCTATCCAGAACTTTCCTTACAAGGGAAGGGAAGAAGGCCAAGCCCCCACCCCCCAACTACAGTTCCCAAAACATATCACTTACTCTTGATGCTCCACAAGATCAAGGTTGGGGGAAACAAGAAATACAAAGATGTGGAGTTGTCGTTTTAAAAACTGTTCCCCCAAAGCAGTTATCAACCCAATAGGTTTGAATGTAGCAGCAACTGCTGCATTACTTGCAGGCATCACGTCTTTATTAGATTACATTACATTACTCCACTAAATTTTGATTCTGTTTCTCCTGCTCTAGATAACTGTGGCATTTTTTAAAAATAATATTTTAACTCATGTGATTTTTGAAAATAATGAACACATTATTCCTGTTAATGTTACCAACAAAATAGTTTTAGAGTTATTCTATGTCCAAAGCAAAAAAAAAAAAAAATTATGAAAATAAAAGTGACCAAAACGCATTTTTGTCATTTTCAATTATTTTTTTACCTTAGAAAGACTCATTTTAGATAACTGAAAAAAATTGGGCATATATATTACAAACTTTGCAGTAACTTTACCAATTTCTACACTTCTATGTTATTTAGTTTAGAAAATATGGGTTCTCAAAAATGGCACTTTTTAAAAATCAGTTTTTTACCAAATTTTGCTTTTTTAAAAATAGCATAACTTTTTTATTTATTAAGATATTTTTATAAAATTTGTGGCATAGAGCTTACAATTAAAAGTTCTTTCATGACATACTCACTCCAGAAGTCTGCAATCAATAGTTAATTTCAGTTTGGACTACCTACTATCTGGTATAACTGTCTTGACTGGTATAAAGAGCCGCCTTAGAGGTTTGGAAAGAAGATCCCTCCGAGTCCAAAGTATTCCCGAACAAGGAAATACGAAGAAGGACACATGAATACATGAGAAGACTCCCGAACATAGCGCTAAAATGGACTCCACTTGGAAAATGAAAGACAGGAAGGCCACTGGGAACATTGAAGAGAGGGGTGAAAGAAGAAGAGCAGGCTACTGGCAAGACCTGGAATGAATTGAAGTGGCTCGCCCAAGACAGAGTGGAATTTTGCAGCTTGTTTTGAGAGTTCTACCAAATGTTTGTGGACGTCCACATGGGGGGGGGGGGGGGGGGGGGAGAGGGGGGGGGGGGGAGGTGGAGGTAGGGGGGGGGGGGAGTCTAAACTTCCAAATTTTTGTGGACGTCATAAATGGATGCCCCCTAAAACAAATATAAAAAAACCTTTATAGCAACAAGCTTTTAAATGCACTGATAATAAGAAAATAAAAACGAATTTGCTTTCTTTAATAACAAGCTTTAGTCGCTAAAATATGTAGAAGATCGCATGAGCGACCAGAACTTTTATTAAAGTAAAGCAAATTTTTAAAAAATTCAGTGCATTTAAAAGCTTGTTGCTATAAAGGTTTTTTTTTTTTTTAGTAATTCCTGGATTATAAAGTCGTCACGACTAAAAATATTTATTTTAAAACACCATCAGTAGCTCGCGATATGGGATCGTCCATAAATGACGTCACACTCGTAGGGGAGAGGGGGGTCCGTAATTTTGTGACGGTGTGTGATGAGGGGGGGGGGGGGGTCAGATGGTGCGACGTCACACTTTTGCATTATAAAAAAGCAATGTTAGATAATGAATTTTAGACGTCATTTCGCGTTTTAGAAAACTGTTTTAGTAAATTGTAATAGGAATTGATTAAGTACTCTATTTTGACAGAGTTCAGACAAGATTTTGGAAAACTATCGATGTTTAAAAAAAAATTCAAATGCAATTTTGAGGGGGGGGGGGCTGAGGTGTGACGTCATTTTACTGAAAATTACTGAAAAGCAGACAATAAAACAACTAAATAGCGGCGTATGATACGCTGCGGGTCGGCTCGTCTATCCTAATTTATAAAAGGCCATGTGCGCTCTTCTCTCTCTCTCTCTCTCTGTCTGTCCGCAAAATATTTTCGCCGGACATCACGTCAGAATCGGCAGCGATATATCGAGAACTTTTTGCAAACTTTTGTTGAAAATAATATGTTAGGTGTTTTAAATGTATAACCACAATTTTAGTTAAAGAAGAAAAATAAAAATTAAAGGCGTATTCGAATGTAGAGAAACAGTATTATTTATGCAACCGGAAAAGCATTAATATGTGTGAAAAAGAACGCATAAAACTGTGACGTCACTATTGCTTATACATTAACTAATGACGTCATCTGCCGTGTTTAGAATGAAAAGAAATGAACTATTTCATTCAAATTTGATTTAGATCTACGTACACTATGAAATGTATACAATACAATTTTTCCGGCCTAAACTCATAAAATTTATTTTATGTATTTGGATTCTAGATCTAGAGATTCTAGATCTAGACTAAATCTAAATCTAAATCTACGCAATAACTAGATCTAGAATCTAGACGTAGACGCTAAGATCTAGATTTAGACTCTAACTTCTCTAAAATCAATTCCAAAAATAAATTTCTATATTAGGACTAAACTATTTCAAGACTTATTTATTGTATACAAAATCTTTGTTATGAACTGGCTAATTTGGGATAAAAAATTAATTTGAAAGAATAGGCATATTCGCGTAAGTTAAGATTTTAAAATACGTGTTTCATTCTCCGTATTTTATAAGGTGCCTAAATAGCGGAGATGTTAGTGTACATTAAACCACGCAGGTGGTGCGGGTTCGAGACACAGCAAGTCAACTTGGTTAATGTACTCTTTTTTATTATGCTCGGGCTAAACTTAAAAAAAAATTCTTTTAGGAATCTAGATCTAGATCTAGATTGTCGGGTGTCCGATAGGGCACTTCCCGGCGCCGCAGGCGCTTCAAATTTGGCATGATCTTGCCTTGGTGCGACAGAACACGGGGGCCGGTTGGCCGAAAAGTCTACGATGTGGGGGTCAAAACTGACCTCGACTGACCGGTACCTTATATGAGCTATAAATCGAAAAAAAATGTCCACGGAAGAACCTCTTCATAACTCTTGAGGTCGTAGACCGAGCTTCGGGCGAATTAATTAAGCATTCAAATTCTCAATGTTTTCGATAGCCTAAGCGAAGCTGGGCAGCATGCCTAGTATATATATAATTCTCTTCTTGGAGACCATAGAAAACACCAAGCTGTAAGCGCGCCCAGAGAAATCAAAGACATGCCTGGAAGAAACTGGCCCCCAAACTGAAATTCGATAGTTAATGTGGCCCTCGGTCTAAAAAGTTTGGAGACCCCTGTTTTAAAGTAACATGTTTTCAGTCGCAGCATTGGTAGTGTTGAATTTAAAAAAAAATGAATTACTGAAAAGTAGAATGTATATATATATATATATATATATATATATATATATATATATATATATATATATATATATATATATATATATATATATATATATATATATATATATATATATATATGTATGTATATATATATATCGTGTTTTGTCATTACGGATTTAAATTCTAACAAACGAAACATTTTATAATCAGCAGGTATTTTAGAGATTAGAGGCATTTTCGGAATTAAAATTTAAATGTCATTATATTGAAAGTAAATAATTTCCCTCCCTGATATTTCAAGGGTCGCTACAAATTACATTTCATTCCTTACACAAATGTGGGCTCAGTTTGGCACTTAAAAAAAACAACAAAAAAAAAAAAAAAACATTGGTTTGACATTTAGGATGACCAAATCTATCAAATATGGCGACCTTTGAGTGATTCACTGCGTGTGAATCAAAAGAAATTAGACTACTAAGTTGACCTAATTAAAATTTAATCGATTTACTAAGGATTATAACATATACACACGGCGATGATTTTATCTTGTAGTTCATTATCGTAGACAATGGCTGCTGATTCTGGCAAGCCAATTAGTCGTGTCGATATGCGAGAAGGTGAGTAAAAAAAACCCTGTTTCCGGCTTCACCCAGATAGACTGTCATGATGTTTGACTAAAAGTTAGTAGATCTAGATCTAGACTAGATCTAGATAAATATCTAAATCTAGATCACAATCTTTCTAAGATAATTGATTATCTAATAGATCTAGATTTGTTAGTAAGGCCTAATAAATAATAAATTGATGATTCTACAATTCTACATTCTACATCATTGAAGTCATGATCTCAACTTGACTCAACTAACTACTCAGTACTACTCAGTGGGAATTTCCCTTTTATGTGTGTGTGTGTGAAAAATCAATCAATAGTATATTATTTAATAAGAGTGACAAATGCAAAATCCCCAGCGCTTTTATTAATCTAGATCAGAAGATCTAGGCCTATTCTATTCTAAATAAAACCCAGGCACTTTATTTTAAATATTTTTACAAGACAGTAGCTCAGTAGGCTTGAGTAGGGCTGATGAGTAGGCCCAGTCTCTAGACTTTCTAGATCTACTGCACACATTTCATTGCCTACTAACTAGGCCTACTATGTATAAATAACTAAACTACAATCAGGGTAATTAATATTAGGCCTATTAGCCTATTGATATTAATTAATAGATTGACTAGGCTTAGGCCTATTGCTTTTAAAAAATAAAATAGATTTTTCCATCACTTTGTGATTCACATTGGTAATTCTACCACTACCATAATATATAGATTCTATATCTGTCTAGTTCTAGGTTTTGTTAAAATATGTGATAGATCTTCTAAAGTATTAGTACATCAGTTCAACGACTCTGTTTAAAATAAATTTTTAATTTTTTGCAGCTTATAGGCCTAACTATTTTTACAATAATCAATTTTATCCACTCATAACACTTTGTTCTTGAATGTTTTCATCTTGAAATTTCAGTTTCACTGTAGGTGATATTGTGTGGAAAAGCTTCAGTTTACTTATTATAATGGGCGCTTTCTTCCACCCCATTGTTGCAAGCAGTTAGATTTTGAACACAAAATAAAATTGTCTTTTTTAAATTCATTTTAAGGATAAGGTTGTTTTTAGTGTGTGAATTTTGAGCTTTATCTCATCATCTTTTCCTGTTTGTGCCCAAGACACATGAGACAGATGAAGTAGAGTTCATCTGTATTAGTGACCTCAGCATACACAGGGATAATGTGGTTAACACTATGCCCAACTATGATGTATAAATTCTATAGCACTTGAGAACCAAATATCTTTTACTTTTTCACATAAATTTTGATACAATTCCATTCTTACCAATGTGTGTAAGAATGGTGTGATCTTTCTCTGACACCACAAATGTTCATCACTCAATATATATACATTTTGTGATAATATTAAATTGCACTTACTTAACTTCTCTACATAAAAGACTTTTAATTCTTTTTTTAAAAAAAATCATAGTAGGAGTAATGTAGCTGATTATCATCATTATGCAGATACATTTTGTAATATTAAATTGGACTATGTCTCCATTGAAAGACATGAAAAGTATTATTCTTTAAAAAGTTACAGAAGCTGGGTTTAAATCAGCGATGTCTTGTTAGCAGTCATATAAAAATGTAAACATTAATAATTCTTGTGGATCTCTTTCTTTAGTTTGTTGCAGTTTTTATAAAATTGATTAGTTAAAAATATCTTGTAATAACTTAAAATACTTTCACTTTTTTAGGTAAAGATAAAGCACAAGTAAGTCGACTAAAAAAGCTGAGACGCAGGATATCAGCAAGTTTTGGAAGATTGTGTAAGTTTTATACTTTCCAATAGTGTGGACTATTTAGATATTTAAAATAGTAGTTGCCTTGGTTTTTTAAATTATTTTTTTTGTAAAGTAGATACATTTTAAAGATTTTAAAACAATTTCTTACATCAGTATCATAACTTAAAAAAAAAATGTTAATTATAAATAGTGAAGAAATGTTAATATATAGCTGAGGTTTTCTATTTTGATTAGTTTTACTTTATATTAAACCAGCTTGAGTTATGGGCCTATATATTTTTAATGTTATACTTGTTTGGAAAAATAATTTATAAAATAGTTATTGGTCGAAACAATATTAGTGACATAGCAAATAAATAACTGTATGACTTAAAATCCAACACATTTAAAATAACAGGGTACCATTACCTATTAGTAAAATTATAACAAAATTATATACACAATTAGTCAATATAAATGCACACACTCTTAATAAGAGACTTAGGGGGATATGCACAGTTTTTTTTCTTTTAATACAATTTAAGATCTAAAGCCATTTGAAAACTATTACCATGTTTGGCAAAGTAAGTATTAAACACCAAAAAAGGGTTGAAAACAATTTTGGTTGTCTTGGAAAACCCAAAAAACCTCCACTATTTTGAATTTTTCTGTACAAGGGCTTTTTTATTTATGTACTTATAGCAATCAAATTTAAACTGCTTATCTTTCAGTATATATTAAAACTTTTGTCACAACAACTTTTCAAAATAGGTACTAGTAAGAATTTCACAAGGTTTACAATATTGTACCCTTTTAGTATTCAAAAGTTTCAAAATTTGCATATTAATTACCAAATAATTGAAATACTTTATTTCTATG
Organism: Physella acuta; assembly: GCF_028476545.2. Classification (NCBI taxonomy): domain Eukaryota; kingdom Metazoa; phylum Mollusca; class Gastropoda; family Physidae; genus Physella; species Physella acuta. Next base: position 56,985 of record NW_026733169.1, read on the forward strand.
AAAGCCATCACTATTCCCTTGTGACAAAAGTTGTATTTTTGCATGAAGAACAATTACTGAAAATATGGTGGTTATTGTTTAATAAATAAATAAACCGGGAGTGATCTCCCCTAAACTTTCTTGAATATTCTTATATAACACTACAGGGGAATGGCAACTCGGGATATAAACAATATTTAATTCATTTTTAATTACTTAAACTTTTTAAAATAGAATAGAATCTCATAGAAAAAAGAATTGCACACCAAGTGAACGCCAAACAAAATGTGCATAATAGTAGTGCGGGATATTATTAGTATTTTATAAATTCACATGCGTTTTTTTTGAGAAATTGAAAATAGCGTAAATTACTACTTCCGGTCAATGGAAATTACTCAAAATTTGAAAGAAGGCAGAGAAATATATCTTTTACTTATAGGTGAAATTTCATTTATCTATCTGAAATAGTACTCAAGTTATATGCTTTTGAAAAATCCAAAGTAGAAAAAGTTCCACTTTCTAGTTGATATGGATCTACGATTTTAATATGATACTTATATATGAAATTCCATCAACTTAACTATAACGGTAATCAAGTTATCGTGTTTACAGATACACACACACAGAGACATACGGACAAGATTGCAAAATTATCTTTTTCCGACTCAGGGAGGTGTAAAACGTCTTGGAATCTCAAATTTTTTGTGTGCATGATTACAATACTTTCTCTATACTCTGTATATACAAGAAAGTAAAAAGTAGTAGTCTTTTTAGTGTTAAAAACCTGCGTACTGAGAAAAAAAGGCCAAAAGTACAGAATAGTAGGTCACGAAATTACCATATCTGTGTAAACTGCAAAGCTGATTGTAAGCTTTGGGTGTTTCCGAGATGATGGAAATTAAGATTATCAAATACATGAGAAATCCAGCTTTCCAATGATGCCAAATACAATATGATGATGGATATAAAACTGTTTATAGAGAGCTTGTAAGATTGGGAAAAATTGATTATTTTTTAATTAATAGGGTCATAAAAATGGTATTTTAAACACATAAAAAATATTTTTTCTCATTAAAGTTACTATTTTCTCAATACAAAAATGGACAAAGTATCCAAGAGTGCAAGAAACCCATCATGACGAAAAACTAGAAATTTTGTGATATTTTTTTACGGCGCATATCCCCTTAAATGATTAAATACCTGGATGTTCAATTGTATTTATCTTGTTTTTTAAAGTCATTAGTATTAGTTTTGGTAGAGTGTATACAATCATATTTATCTTGTTTTTTTTTAAAAAGTAATTTGTATTAGCATATGTCTTGATAAGTAGATCTATAGATCTAAATCAAATTTGAATGAAATAGTTCCTTTCTCATATTCTAAAATTGGAAAAAGGGCGCCATTAGTATTGTATATAGTTTAAACATGTTACAGTGACATAATTGTTTTTTGCGTTCTTGTCACAATCATAAACACTTTTCCGGTTACATACAAAATTGAGTTTATACATTCGAATATTCCTTTATTTTTATTTTCCTTCTCTAAATAAAATTTAGTTTATACATTTAAGATACATCCGTATCTTTAAGTTCTCCATATATTGCTGATAAATACAAATGGTAGCTGTAGTGAGGTTAATTCAATTAGTAATAAAACAGATAGTGTTAGGTAACTAACACTATCTGTTTTATTACTCATATATCGCTGAAGATACTGATATCATAGCCTCGGGAAATATGTTGCGGACATAGAGAGAGAAGTACGCACATGGGCGTTTATATATTAGGATCGGGAGAATAGACGCAAATAAACCTTAATTTTTGAACATTTGGATTATTTTTGGCATGATATATTGATTTTTCTAATTGTTTTCTAATGGGCCATTAGTTTTAGCTGCTTACTTCCCTCGTTTACTTCTTCAAATATTAGTATGTAGATAAGATGCATTTCTGTTATTTGAATGAATACCGATTTTATAATTTTTTTTTAATCTTGTTATTATTTTTTTTTCAGCAATAAGTAAAGAGGAAACTATCCATGAAAGTGATAATGAAATTGATGTGTTTCCTGTAAGTATTTCCATTACTAGTTTTTACTGCATCTTAAACTAACTTAGTAACAATATAATGTTGGTTACGTAGTGTTCTATATCACTTATACTGAACCACCATTTTTGCTGAGATGAAAGTGAACGTGGCTATCATTTTAACAATTCAATTTGTATTTTGATATTTAAAATAAAAAATTACTGGTGATAACTCCTTATATTTTATACATAAGCCTGATTGGATGCATCCTAAAATGCATAAGTAAAGTCATTATCATCCCTATCACCACTTAGCTTATTATTGCTGAGAATTGTTTTTTAAAGAATGAATTTTATGAATACAAATTTCCTCTCACAAATATAGTCTGATATGGTATCAAGTAATGGATACTACCCTCAAAAAACAAGATCTGCCCCTGACACACCACCAACAGTAAATGGAAATCATTCTGTCACAAATGGAAGTCATAGTCGGGAATCCAAAACTTCAATAACAACTGGAACTAAACAAGTTGTTATACCAAGAAATCCGGGTACTTATAAGTAGTTTTCAATGTTATGAAATTAATGCCAGTGTTTTTGTATAAAATTTTAAGTCTAAGAGATTTTGCTTTTGAAAATTCTTTGCTGTGGGTTATTTATTTTAAAACATTCTATTTTTTTGCTTTCATTATTATCTGTATATTTTTTTATAGACGGTCGTCATACACCTGTTAAACGGCATCACTCTGCTGGAGACATGCTTGGTGGTGCACCTTTTCCCTCAGTAACAAAGACAGTGATTACTGAAAAGCAGCCTCGTCCAAAATCAGAAGGGCATGTTTATAGTCGCCATTCAATTTACAAAAGATCTGTGAGCTTAAAAAGTTTTTTTTAAAGTTATTAAGTGTTGGTCTTTTATCCTTTCTAAATTACATTTAAAAAAAAATATCATCATAAATGTACATATTTTTTAAATAGATGCACAAAAATGATTATTTCTTTTGACCATTACATATATCACTACATTAATTTTGGAACAATAGAGGTTTTTTTAAAAAGTGTTTGTCTTTAATAGCACAGGTATGTCAAACATAATATTTTTTACTCACCAGAGTCCATCTCCATTTGGTCGAGCAGATTCTTATAGCAAACTTGAGCAGTTGGGTGAAGGATCATATGCCACGGTTTTCAAAGGTCTAAGTAGCCTTACAAATCAAGTAGTGGCTCTTAAAGAAATACGTTTACAAGAAGATGAAGGTGCTCCATTTACAGCAATTAGAGAAGGTATATTAAAAACTAATTGTAATACTATTTTACCTATAGCAGCTATAGCCTTTGGGTTTGTGTAAGGCTAAATATTTTCCAGCTGCTGGAACAAGGAAAATATGACATCACAAGAAGAAAATCTTTTATTAATTAAACAATCTAATTTAACTTAAATCTTTTGTATTACTATGTTAACCTTTTAAATAAAGCGAGAGTGATCTCCCCAAAACTTTCTCGTTTATAAAAGTAGGGGGATGACACTTCCAGGGTTACAGAAATTTCTTTTATTAATTTTTTAATACTAAAATTTTTTAAACAAAACATAATTGCGCACCACATGAATGCAAACTGTGAGTATAATATTGTGGAAAATTTGCACTGTCTAAAAGATGATACCAGTTACTTTTGAATTAAGCATGTTTATTTTACTTCACTCAGTCTCCTTTCATTTTTACTATTACTGTGATGGTTTTTTAAAATTATTAAATTATCCAGTTCATATTAATTATAATTATCTAGTAGTAATCACTAAACATGTGTGAGTAATCCAGATTAAAAAGAAAATACAATTTGCTAGTTTTATTGGTTTTTGTGGAGAAAATTGTGCACACTGTGTTAAAAAAATTACAAAGATATTTAATTTCAAACACAGCACAGAGTGTAACTTTTCCACTTTTTACTTTCTCGTATGTACGAAGTATAGAGAAAGTCTTGTAATCGTGCAAAAAAAAAATCACCTCACTGATACGGAATCTTGCAATCTTGTCCGTATGTCTGTGTGTGTGTCTGTCTGTGTGTGTGTAAACACAATAACTTGAGTACCATTACAGCTAGGTTGATGAAATTTCATATATAAGTATTTTATCAAAATTGTAGATCCGTATCAACTTTTGAGCGATTTCCGATAAGCAGAAGTGGTACTTTTTCTACTTTGAATTTTTCAAAAGCCTATAACTTGAGTACTATTTCAGATAGATAAATGAAATTTCACATGTAAGTAAAAGATCTATATCTCTACCTTCTATCAAATTTTGAGTAATTTCCATTGACCGGAAGTACTAATTTCCGCTATTTCCGATTTCTCAAAAAAACGCATGTAAATTTATAAAGTACCAATAATATTGTACACTGTTATGCACATCTTTATTTGGCGTTCACTTGGTGCGCAATTCTTTTTTCTAGGAGATTTTATTCTATTTTAAAAAGTTTTAGTATTTTTAATTCGAGTTCCCATCCCCTGTTGTTTTATATAAGAATATTTGAGAAAGTTTAGGGGAGATCACTCCCGGTTTATTTTTCCAGAAATTCGCTTCTTCCGCATCAAAAAAATTTTCCTGCTGAAATTATCTGCATAGACTGGAATTTAAAAAAGCAAATTTAAGACTTCAATTTTAAAATTATTCTAACAAATGTTAGTCAATATTGGTTTGGGATGGTGCCATTTGGAGTTTAAAATTTTAGGATTCTCATAAAAAATGTGTTACCCCTGAAGTATAATGTAATTGCCTGAATCTTATCTTTGAATGCTTTTGCATTATATTCAAACAATCCTTTTTTTTTTCAAAGCTTCTCTACTGAAAGGTTTGAGACATGCCAACATAGTCACACTTCATGATATTATACATACAAAAGAGACTTTGACATTTGTTTTTGAATATGTTGTAAGTATAATTATTTTAGTTACAAAATTTTCCCAACAATGCTTTTTTTCTACTGCAAAAAATGTTATGCTACAATCGCTGCCATTAGTAGAATTATACAGAAAATGAATTTTTTTCCGCTTTTCCATGTGCAAAATGACTTATTTAAATGAAAAATTATCAGAAAAGTTTATGTTTAAAAAAAAAAATTAAGAAAAAAGATATTTATTCTTTAATCATTTTTCTTGTTTACTTATTTTATATTGTAACAGCTGTTGAGATAGGAGAATATAATTTTTTATCTTAAAAAAAAACCCCAAACACAAAACCATGGATAAGGAATTTGAGGTTTTTTCATTTATAAAATAGGGAAGAAATCGTGAAAAAATCTATTTTTAGCATTCGTTACAGAAATATTTAAAGTAATGATGAATGTGGTGGGAAAGTATGATCATTTCCTTTCTGTTCTAAACTGATTGTTACAAGATCCTTCATCTTGGTAACATACTGGGCTCACTTACATAGCTGTTTACATAGCAAGCCAGAAAGTCAGAAACAAGCTTCAATTTTGTTTTCATATTTGAATGTGCCTTAGTTTTATTACTATTTTAAACTAAAATTTATTATTTAGTCTTTTTAATTAGCAGATTTCAGAATAGAAATTTTGTAATATATATATCCAGTGGAGTTGGTAAGAAATTTGTTTCTTAAATATTAAACTGCCGCTCCATTTGAATAGATAGATTAAATAGCTGTTCATAATTTATTGTAGCAGCTTCATATTTATAGTTAGAAGAATCACTGCCTAACCACAAGTTGTGTATTTAACATCTGAGTTGTTGAAATTTTTTACTTTAACATAAGCTTTTAGTTACCTCTGTGAGAAGAAAATGACAGTGGTTTTTGTTTGACTAAACTGTATTTGAATTCAAGGTAGAGCTTGTTTGAAAAAAGGTACATTTTCCAAGTAAAATTAAAGATTATTCTATTTTTCTTTAACAGCATACTGACCTAAGCCAGTACCTGGAAAAGCATCCAGGTGGTCTCAATGCTTCCAACGTTAAGGTAAATAAGATAAAACCATATCCTAATATATAAAAGCCCATGTTTACACTTCTCACTCCCTCTGTCAGTCACATTTTGTCCGATGCTATGAGATTAGAATCTTAAGCAATAAGTGTAGACCTTAAAGATACTTACTTTTGTTGAAAAAATGCTTATCATACTGAAAGTATAAACTTTTATTAAAAGACGATAATTAAAATAAAGACATATTTGAATTTAAAAACACTTAAATTGTTAAGTAATGGTATATTTTTAAACATAACAGGAAATAATTTCTTTTACGGAAACATGGCATGCCAGACAGACAGTAGATAATAATAGAGTTGCCCATTGAAAAGTTTCTGTGTTATAATGCATTTTCATGTTTCAGCTATAGCTTTAACTTTAACAATACAGTAATTTGTTATTTCTATTAGGTTCCGTCAATAGTATCAATTTTCAATGGGACATGCTTAGAAGAACTTTCAATTCTAGAATATGAAAAACTTAACGGAGGCGAGCGAGTTGATGAGAATCTTTCCATCATGTTGTTGACATTGAATAAAAACATGCTTTTTTAGATTTAGCAAACAAAGCGACCGTAAAAATAATAAAAAATAAAAACTTAAGCCTAAAATTAAATCAGAAATTTGATATTTTTAGAATCAATGCTATAAAAGTTGCAAATCCTGAGAATTTGAAAATAATTTGTTTTGTTTAAGGCTACATTTCTATTTATTTTCATCAAGCCTAAGTTATAACCGGATGTTTCACTTTCGGTTGACAAATATTGATTGGCTGTACAGGAACTCTGTGATCGATCACTATTTGCTTATAAAACTTTGCAGATAAAGTTTTTAAATAACAATGCAAATTTAAACCCCATGACCTAGTTTTCCTTTTTTCGCTTACAATGTGTACAATAAAATTAATGGCAGCCTAGGCCTATCGAATAGCAGGATGCTATTGCAGACATGCCTCCCGTCCCGCCAAAATCGGAACCGTCCCAATTTTTCACATAAAATAGTAATCTGTTCCGTCATTCCGATTTTGACTCAGTTTGTTCCGGGTTTTTTTTTGAAAAAATAATTAATAAAGAAAGGTAATAAAGTGAATTGAAAAAAGGCAGGGAAAAGCGATTATCTCCCTTTGGCATATGTTTCCGTTTCCTAGTTTACTTACATTACAATATTTACAAGTATCATCTAATACTAGATCTAGCTAGACTAGATCTACATCTACTAATAGTTATAGAAAATGTGGACAATCCTAGCTACAGAACGTTCTTTTTAGTATTTGCATTTGTATTGTAGATTCAAATTATGCCTTAAATAACATGTAGGGAGAAAAATACAATAAAATCATGACTAACATGCTAATTTCTAGATCTAGATAGTAGATCTAGACCAATCTAGTAGTAGTAGATACTGAAATAGTGAATACTGAATACTGATCTATCTTGTAAGTTGTAACTTAACAAGTAACTACTATTATGAAGAACTTAGTAAGAAGTAACTAGGACTTTTACTAGGTAGATAAAAGGTCTTTAGGGGAGGTCTCAGGTTACTGGTTAATTTTTTTTTTTTTTAATGTAAGCTGTATTTAAATGTAGCCTAGAGACTAGTCATATTTATATATGACTAGAAGCCTACTAATGTCAATATTTAGAGTAATTTTTAATTAATTATTTTTATTTTTGACTTAGTAAAGTAGCATCAGCGCGTATGTTCCTCTTTTTGGCTACAAATTCCTCTTTTTAGGCATGACTATTCCTACTTTTGGCTGACAGGGGTAGGCATTTCTGCTATTGTTTATGTCGCCATTAAACGTGAAAACCAAATTGTTTTTGCTTTTTTTAAAAATGTTTATTTAGTTACCGAAAATATTAAAAACATCAAATACATCCAATCTTTAGTAAAGTCCAAAAAAAAAACCAGACAGTATTTTATAACCATATTAATTGTAACTACGCCGTGCATGATTTTAAAATTATTTAATGGGCCTCTTGAATACTTTCTCGCTCGCGTCCATTAGTTGTACGACTAAGAAAATACTTTTGTCTACCAAAAAATAATGAAGATAGTTAAAAAAAAAGCATAAATAAAAAATGGATAACCTGTTTTATCTTACTAAGTTAAGGCTCTAAATCAGTTTGGGCACCTGATAGAGTGTTTTAATATTGGTATTTCTTCTATGATAGCAGCAACGAGCGATGGGTACTCTAGTTTTAGTCATAAAGCGAAAATGCTTGTCATGTTAAAGTTTAAGACATGCATGCAGGTCCTAAACGATGTAGTGTTTCTCTGTATTATTTGTTGCATAAGTCCTAATGTCTGCCCCAATATTTAATCTACTTTTTGATAAATTTAGTAAAAGAATCTTGATGTAATCTAAAATGTATCCATAACAAGTTAGTGTTATGAATAAAATTTGAATAAACTAATGTTCAATCTACTGTGTTTTTTGTTTCGTTTGAAAATTGACATTTTTTTCCAGCTATTTCTATACCAACTTCTTCGTGGGCTGGCATTTTGTCATCAACGTAGAATACTTCATAGGTAAGCTTGTAGAAAATAATATGACTTTAGTTTGTTCATTAAAAATTACCCAAAATTTATCATCATTCTTGTTTTCAAAAGTTGTTAAACATTGTAAACACTCTTTTGCAGAGATCTGAAACCCCAAAACTTATTGATCAGCGAAATTGGAGAACTTAAGCTGGCAGATTTTGGTCAGTCTTTAAGTTTTAAAACTATTTCTGTCTGCTATAAAAAAAAAAAAACTGTACATGGTTTTAATTTTTTTTTTATGTCTAGGATTGGCACGTGCTAAAAGTATTCCCAGCCACACTTATTCTCATGAAGTTGTCACATTGTGGTATCGTCCTCCTGATGTTTTACTTGGTTCTACTGAGTATTCTACGTCATTGGATATGTGGTAGGAATTGTTATATAAAAGCTGTAAAAACTATTTTGTTTTTAAAATCTGATGAGTTAATCAGCTGGCTTCTCATGTATAGTATTTATATATATTTAATTTACCATTTTCTTTCTTAATAAGAAAGTATTAATTGATGGGGCTTGGAAACGTAGTACTAATTGTTTTTAAAACTTGAATATCAAGTAACTATGTTTTTACAATATCTAAATACTTATGTATGAAAACTTTATAATACATTTTTCAAATATACTAAAAATAATAACTAAACATGAGTTTTCCCAAAAGCTCTAGAAATCTTTACATTTAAGTAAATGGCACTTTTGGGTTCATAGCTTTCAAGAAAGTATATATTTATTTTCATATTTTTAGTATACTTTCTTCCTCATGGTTCTTAATTGTAATATTGAAGGGATTTCCTCTTACATAGTTTAACATTACATGTCAACATGTTATGCGACATGGCTCGATTACTCCAATTTTTGCCTGCTTCTTTCTCTGGATTTGATTACATAGCTCTTATCTCTCATTTGGGCAGCTACCCCATCTAGAAAGTCTTGTAGGGACTTCTGTAGTTAGAAATCATGTGCACTAATGCCGGCTTTTATAAACAACCAAACAACTATGTCATGTACAAGAAAGGGTCTACACATTTAAAACTCCATTTGACTTTTTAACCAAAAAATTCTTCGGTTACAAATAGTTTTAACATTCCTCAGGGGAGTTGGCTGTATTTTTACAGAGATGATTTCTGGTCAAGCTACTTTTCCTGGAATGAAGGATGCTTTTGATCAGCTGAACCAAATTTTCAAAATTTTAGGTACCCCTACAGAACATACATGGGATGGTGTAACCAAGTTTATCAATTATGACTTAAGTATGTTTTCAAGTATTTCATGGACCTACAATGTTTACTACTTGTGTAATTTTATTGTATTGTTAAGAAATTCCCAGCATAAAAACAATAAAAATGTAGGTGTGCTACTTTTGCGGGATATTCCAGATTAAAAAATTTTACTTTTTAAAAATTTTCAGATGTGCACAATTTGATTTTTAAAATATTTAGGTTTGCAGTTTTAAAAAATCAACACCATTTAAACTTTAGTCATTCTAGAAATCATATTTTGCATCAAAACTTCAGAGCAATTATACTGCTTAGGGCTCTTTCTACGATTGACACATGTGCAGAAGGTTCATCATTTATTGCATGCTACTTTGTTCTCTTAGCTGACACTGATGCTTGAATTTAAGTTCTGTTTTTGTCAGCATTAGTTATGCAGATTGTTCTTTATTTAGCATGCTAGTTATGAAGAAACTCTTTTTTTTTAAAGTTTTTATGAACTCCAGTAACATTTGTAGAGTATTGTTTGCACATGGTATTTTTATACTGTTTTTTCTTAAGAAGGTTTGACCTTTGATTTGTTATAGAAAAACTAGAGAAACATCCTGGCCAAACCTTAGCTTGCTGTGTTCCTAAACTTTCATATGTACCTCATGCTGAAGAGTTGGCAGACCAGTTTTTGCAGGTATAAAAAACCAGCATAATTTTTGCATCTTCTTGGATTTCTTTTTAAATGAACAAGTTATGAGACTAGTATAAAAACTAAGTGACTAGTATAAAAACTAAGTGTAAACTGTTCTATCCTCCTCTATAGAGCTGTCATTGTCTACATTGTCCCATCCTCCTCTATAGAGCTGTCATTGTCTACATTGTCCCATCCTCCTCTATAGAGCTGTCATTGTCTAAATTGTCCCATCTGAACTTAGGGATCATTTTAAAGCAATGGTAATACATTTTATAAGCATTGTGTCTGGGGTTTTAAAAATTGTGTCATCAAATGCAATCATTTTTTAGATGCAACCCCACCTGAGAATATCAGCAGCTGCAGCTAAAAGACATGTATATTTTCAGGATTTGCCACCTAGGATACATGAATTGTCTGATGGTTTGTCATAAATAATAAAAAAAAACAAGTTTGATTTTAGACAAAAAAGATCACTCAAATAATAATTGTAATAAAGAATAATTAAAATTAAGACCAAAGAAAAATATCAAATAACTTAAAAGAAAAATGCCAATTATTGTTTTTAGGGACTTCAATTTTTAACATTCCTGGCCTTCGCTTGTTTCCTGAAACTGGGGACATAACAAGCACTCAGAGACGCCAGTCTTCTCGCAGTGGAATTAGGACAACTCTCAAAATGTGATGGACTACAAGCTTTCTGTAAGTAAAATAAGACTACAACTGCTGCTTTGAGTTATAATCCCTCTCCTATTGACTCTTCCGTTGCATGGCTATACTAGTTGGTATACTTTAGTGATTCTATAATGTGTACAAAAAGATTTTTTATTGAAGCTTGTTTCTTTCAGGGTTAAAACTGATCCATGATGGTAGCAATCTCAGTGCCTGTAGTGGTGATCACTTATCAAGAGAAATTTGTGACAAGTTTTTTTGGATTTTATTTATTTAATTTCAAGTTGACTAGGATTGACAAAGCAAACATTTATCCAATTGACGAGGCATAAACCAAAAGATCTCGTATTCTTTTACCTCCACATCATGAGTTGAGGGATGATTAATAGTTCAGTACTTGTGTTTATCAGTTTGTGGCAGAGGTGTTGAACAAATAAATAGGCCAATACAAGTGTGTTGTTAAAGAAAGGACTGACTACACCCATTAAAGCATCTTTAAGTTCACCATTGGAACTTCTGTTTATTCTTTCTGTAAATGCAGGCTACTGATGAGTTGGATCAACAGAACACATGTAGGCTACTGATGAGTTGGATCAACAGAACACATGTAGGCTACTGATGAGTTGGATCAACAGAACACATGTAGGCTACTGATGAGTTGGATCAACAGAACACATGTAGGCTACTGATGAGTTGGATCAACAGAACACATGTAGGCTACTGATGAGTTGGATCAACAGAACACATGTAGGCTACTGATGAGTTGGATCAACAGAACACATGTAGGCTACTGATGAGTTGGATCAACAGAACACATGTAGGCTACTGATGAGTTGGATCAACAGAACACATGTAGGCTACTGATGAGTTGGATCAACAGAACACATGTAGGCTACTGATGAGTTGGATCAACAGAACACATGTAGGCTACTGATGAGTTGGATCAACAGAACACATGTAGGCTACTGATGAGTTGGATCAACAGAACACATGTAGGCTACTGATGAGTTGGATCAACAGAACACATGTAGGCTACTGATGAGTTGGATCAACACAACACATGTAGGCTACTGATGAGTTGGATCAGTTGAATGTCTTACTACTGAGTAGAAACATTCCAGCAAATAGATTATGGCTGATCACTCGGTAAAATTCAGCTGAAGTATTATACTAGTCTAAATTTGTTAAGATGCTAATAATTAATCTTTTGACAAGATTGATTTAGTCTAGCATAATGCTTTTAAGTAGTAGAAAAAAAAAGGAAAAATTGACTGAACTATTACCATGGTTATCATTGGGTATGATTCTCAGAATGTGTGAAAATTATTTATGGTCATTTTCTAAGTGATTTTTTTTTTTGGCAATTTAAAAAAAAAAAAAAAATCTAAGTCTTGTTTTAAAATTTGTAATTTTATTTTCTAAGATTGATCAATCAGATACACCTTTATGAATGCTTTTAAAAATCTGATGAATGTAAGTAAATAGATTTGTAAAAAGGTTTCTTTAAAGTATATTAACTATTGTAAGATGATCTGTTAAAAGAAATTATTACATCTAAAATTCATCATTTTCACTTCAAGTGGAAGAGGAAGTCTAAATTTAAATGACTTCTTGCATACTTTGTCCATTTTTCTGCAAACCCCACCCTATTTCATGAGCATGCACAAAGTATTGTTACGCATGTGCATAATCACAACACTGAATAGAAAATCTTGCTGTTTATTACTGTGTTTGCCTGGTGCAATACTTAGTAGATGGAGGGTTGAATTCTACTGAAAGTGGAGTTGTCATCTTCTTACGCTACAGCTCCCAGTTTTATTATATTGAAATTTTAAATGGTGATAATGAATTTTATGTTCGTAACTACTTAACCCATTTTAAAAATGTTTAAACATGCTTAACTAGGTTGAAAAACTTGGTGTTGTATTCAAAAGCTCCCAGCTATTGTACTAATACTTAAAAAACTAATTTAGTATATGATGTAGGAAAGTTTGATGTCACTCCAAATATTTCAAATAGTTGTGTCTATTTATTTTCCAAATGCCACAAATGGTGTTAGTAGTCTATTGATATTGTTTTTCAAATCAAGTGGACTCATAACCATCATGTAGAACAAAATGTACCACATTACTATAAATGTGTATATGATAATCAGTGTGTTAAATGTGTTCTACTCATAGTTAACTTTAAATTAAATTACTCAATTCAACTGAAAATTAAATCTAAGATCATATTTTTCACTTTTATGTAATATTTTAGTTTTGGCAACCAAGGAGAAAATAAATGAAAAATAAAGGTGTTTAGAAATAATGGGTTAGCACATAATTATAACTTTTTTTTTTTAAATGTTGAATCACATTAAATGAAATCTTATTGAAAAATGTTAAACAAATGAACAAAATGCATTTTAACCTATGAAAATCCAGTAGGCTATCCAAATACTTACCTATGTAGAGTTGGGTGCATACATACTATCTAGCTGCAATTGAAAAGGGCAGAAATCAGTGGGTTCTTGCAATACAATCTGTTCAGGACCAACATTATTTATTGCATTTAAATTCATTTATTGGTTTTAATTAATCCCTTAAGCAAATTTTAAAAAACTCAAAGCAAAAACAATGAATTAGCCTTACACCAAACCATTGCAAAACATTCTTAGCATGCCCACAGGCTGATGAACAACTACATGCTTAAGATACTAACCACAACACCAAAAGTAAAAAAAAAAAAACAACACAGGGCACTTAGCATTGCCTGAACAGAGCAGTGGAAGCCATTTGTTGTTGACATGAACTCATGTGAGGAGGCATTTAAAATGTGTCAGGCTTATGTTTTTCGAGACCCACTCAATCTTGCCAATATTTTAATTGCAGTATCTCTAATGTATTTAGCCTCTTTATTCTGATTTTGTAAATAGTAACAGTCAATTAAAATAACTTATGAATAGAACAGAAGTTTGGAAAGATTATAATGCTTTCCACTAAAAACTAAAAATGGTTGTCATTTACAGATCATTCTTGTATGAGGTGTACATTTTTTTGTATTTTAATATGTAAAAATTGTTTATATATGTATGAGTGTGTAGATGAATTGTATCAATACTCAACTATTTTGTGTATATTTTGTCTAATTGCATTTCCTTTATTTGACTTCAAAATGTGTGTTAAATCCATTCATTAAAGTTCTTGTACATAGCTATAAATTGAAAAAAATTGGTAGGTGTTGTTCTTTCATTGCATTTATCATTTAAAATTTTAATATCATTATCTGTCTTACATTTTATATGGGAAAAAAACAATTTAGTTTTTGTACAAAATATGTTTCTTCTATGTAAATGTACATTTTTGTTATACACAATGTAGTTTCTTACTAGCACAAATGTACAAACTAAACAATTTATAAAAGGATTAAAGTTTTTTTTTTTTAATAATAAAATGTATTATCATTTTAGAATTGTAATAATTGTATTTAGATAGCTGATAGTCTAAGTTTCTGTTATAATTTTTTTAAAAGTGAAACATTCATGTTCCGTGTTAAATGCAACACATAGAAAGACTATTTGCCATCAAATTCAAAGGAAAATTTTTCCTTAAAAAAGATTTAACCTGACCAAGGAACTATGACCATAAGAGTGTAACTTTGCTTCTTTAAAAATAAAAACTGCAACAAATTAAAAAAGTGGTCCATAAATTCTATCACAGGCAAAAAGCTATAAATGATACATTTTTAAAATAAACTACTTTTTGGTAAAAAAAAAACCCCAGTAACTATTATTTTATATATTTATATAAAGACAAAAAGTTTATGAATGTAATTACACTCCGCTCATTATTTGATAGGGAAATTTAAGCAAAAACCAGCTGCACCTCGCAAGCATTATGATTTTAAAATTTACAGTGTAGATCCTTACTATTATTTGTGTATCTCAATTCTAATGTAAGAATTATTTTTAAATTAAAAAAAAAATTTAGTGTAGAATGCCTATCTAAAAAGTTTCAATAGCTGACATAAATTATTGCTCAATATATGTTGAATAAAATTCTTTATATTTTAGGCTTTTACTGATTGTTCTAAAAAGTATAAATTATGTAATTTTTTAAAATCATTTTTGTTGTTTTAAATAGGATTTATAATTTTTAAAGGAAAATTATTTTTAGTTTGTGTTAACAGCAAAACAGAGACACTTAAAATAGTTAAGTATATATAATCTTTAAATTTTCATACAAGTGAACTTTTATTTTAACAAGCAATTTTTACTATCCATGGACTTTTTTGAACATTGCATGCATCACATAATTATAATAAAACTCCTTAAAAGTTTGAGAGAGAACAGATTATTAAAATAAAGAGCATTTTCACCCAAGTAATGACAGTTACATATAAAGCAACTTGGATTCCATTACCAGTGTTCTTTCTTGGAATATTTAATTTTGATGTTTTGTAGATTTCATTTGTTTTAAAAATCCTGATTTATGACAAGAAAAGCAATAATTTGAAAGGTTTTTAACAACTATTATCATGCACACTGAAGTTAATTAATAAAATATGTCATCTTAAACACACCAATTTTTTAAGAGAAATGCCCTAAAAATCTTTGAAATGAATACATTTTAAAAATTCTTTGAAATTTCAGTCTTTACTTAAAATCCTTATTGACTTACAGAAAGTTAATAATGTGCTTTTAAAATCATTTTCGAAAATTATTGCTCATGAATTATTAAACTTTTTAATTACAGTTATTTTATAATGAATCCTAGACTAGTTCTATCTGAATTCTTGTTTTTGGTTCAGAAGCTACTACATCAAATAACAGTTTTGTTCATAAAGATGAAAAACACTTTCTTTTGTTAAGTTAAATGGACCATAAATTAAACCCTAAAAATACAATATAATGCAACAAAAACTGTTAAGTGTTGGTTGTATACTTGCACAGTAATTCCCTTAACAGTTATTTATTCAAAATACATGGAAATTTGAATAACTTAATAGTGGGTCTATTAAGGAATACAATTTTCTTTTTAATTGCTAAGATAGTTTCACCTGAAAATGTAATTATTACTGAGATTACAATTACATACATGTACTGTCTCATAAGTTGTTAACGTTGTTTTTAAAATATATGAACTATTAAAACTAGTGAAGTGCGAGTTGTTTTTCCTCTCATTAGTAGATGGCAACCGTCTTTTAATGCAAGGACATCATTTCCATCAAGAAAATGCCAAGTTTAAGTAACACTTTGCATTCATTTAGTTAAGTTATTTTTATAACTAAAATTAATTTGAAAAAATAATGTTTGTTCTTTTAAACTGAAGCCATCATGTTCTACTGAATATAGACTAGTTATGGGTGTAAATAATATATAAAGAAGTGGATCTTTTTCTTTCTTTTTGGATACTTGTGTTTTCAGATTTATGACTTAAATATTGCTTTCAATTAATTCAATAAAGTTGTAAAAAATAAAATTTTAAGTGCATTTTCTTTATAATGTCATCTCATCTGAGAATTTGCAGGTGCCTTGAAACAAATTTTAATTGTGACACATGTATTGTTTGAACAGGCAGCTTGCATTGGCGAGAAGTATTTTTATAATTTTATTGGAAGAGAAGATTAATTAAAACAGAAACTGTTTTAAATTTAGTGCAACTATATATTGCAAGAAAAAGTTTTTGTTTCAAAAAAAGATAGTTTTATGGTTTGTGAGTTTTGTTTCCACTGCTTTTAATCAATAATTATTGTAGTGACAGTTATAATAAAATTTGTCAAAATCAAAACCTATAAATGCAATACTATTCAAATACATGAAACAAATGTCTGAGGTTGTGCTTATTGTCTTGAAATTCACTGGAGAAGGTTAAAAATATTTTAACTATAGTATATGTGCAATGAATTAATATTTATTCCATTATTCATTTGCTTTTTTTATGTTGCTGCTTAATTGGATGATGTGGTTTTGTCCTACATGTGCATGACATTTTGCCTAATAAAATTCATTTAGAAAACATGTGTACCCTGTTCATTTTTGGTGGAACAATTTAATTTAAAAACTTTTTTTTAACATACCAATTTTGCAGAGGACATTTGACGCAGCCAAGTATACCATAACTTATTTTCCACACAAAATAAAAAATATAAAAGTATTCTAGTAATCTGTAATTTGAAAAGCTGAAAGAAAATCCTCTGTACTTAGTTAAACACGATCCTTGAGGACTCCTTTGGCAATCAATGTATCAGAAAATGTTTAACCAAATTTTGATAGTGGCACATAGGCCCATCTGATTACACATTAGTTAAAAGAAAAAGTAACAAAAGTTGTAAAAGCTATATTTTATTACAATGTTGGTTTCACTAAAGATTATTAGCACATGATAACCTTGAAATGGTACAAGAGTAACTGGGGAAATACAAAGCCACTTAGATTTATTTATCTTAAACAATTAATTTGAACAAAAAATATTCACAAATGGTTTAATAATAGATCAGTGGTTCAATAATGGTTGCTTAAGATCCACATTCATCCAAAGAAAGAAAGAAAGAAAATTGTGGGCAGATTTAAAATAAATACCTGATACAATACAGCTATAAGTACAGAACAATAAATAGTGTTTATTAATGAAGTTACCATTAATTTATCATGAATATTAAAATGTTGGATTTCCAGGTACATCTTAGTTAAACATACTACTGTATTTTGACACACTTTATTATTGTTTTTTGCTTACAGTATGAAGCTAAAAGATTTTACTAATTTAAAGTTCAAAATACTTATAGTGTGCAAACAAATGAGTATTACATTTTATTGATATGGCTGGCAATGATTCCTCTGTATCAATATAGAAACAATATTATTTAACTTAATATACTGACAAGAACATTAAAACCTAATTTCTAAAGTAATCTTGTGTATTTTACCTAAAGACCTGTGTCTTTAACAAACCTTAACAGTAACAGCTTAATGAAAGTCACCAAAACAATTATGCGGATAGTTATAGCAAAAATTCAAGCAAAGTTATGAATAGTTTTCATTGTTTTGGTGATGTTGTCATTGTTTACTCTTGAATAGTGTAAGTTAAATATTGTTTAAAAAATTGCACAAAAAAGTTTTAATAACAAGCTTTTATGTAATAATGCACTATAAAGAAAATAAATGATTTTCTTTAAATATACAATAATACACTACTATTTAAATAACTAAAAAGAAAAGCATGGATCACTTTATTATCTTTTGGATACCTTACTAATATTTAGGAAGAGACCTATGCCTTTCTTTATAGTTAGTTAAATAATAGTGTATTATTTTATATTTGAAGAAAATCATTTATTTTCTCCTTTTTAGTGCATTACTACATAAAAAGCTTGTTATTGAAACATTTTATAAGCATTTTTTTCAGTACTTTAAAATTTTCAATCTTTCATGACTAAACACCAAATCAACATAATGTCGTATAATAGTGTGCAATAATAGAAGGACACCCTACTAATTTGAGAAAATTTTAGTTAATTCATAAAATATTAATTAGCCATCCAATTAAGTCAAATTTTATGTCAGATTGCAGTGTTGCTGGGTCTTGACCCATGTGCAGAGAAATTGGTCAGTAAGAAGTGCTTGAAATTTTGTTCAGCTGTTTTGATCTAGACATGACGAGGAAGCAAGTTAAATAAAAGCTTGTAAAAAGAATCCATACTTAGTTAACATCTATTATAATAGATATTATAATTGCATTCAAAGTGATAAATTGTGAAGGATTATAATTATCCCTGAATAGAAAAAGCAACTGCTACATAACTTAGTTATAATGGCAACAGTAGTTTACACTTTTTAATTTTTTTTAATCATAAAGTGGTCACGGGGGGGGGGGGGGGGGGCTGCAGGTAGTCAATATTTGGGAGTGACACCAAATTGAAAAGTGTCATAAATAAAATTTATTGTCAAAACATTTTATCCAGTTAAACTAATAAAATAGAGCAATGTCAGCAGACCAAAATTACAAAATTATAGGAGGGAGATGGGGTGACACCCTCAGTTATCACATCACTGGTATTACAAAGTAAAAATTAAAATAGTTGTCTCAGTTTCAACAAAGTTTTAAGGAATTTCAGCAGATTAAAAAAAAGAAACAGCTACTTACAGTCAGTCTAAAATGAAACCAAATGTTTAACCAATATGTTTTGGAAACCAATTGATATTTTTATTTTATTTTCCACATTGTAAGCATACAATACAGTAGAACCTCCAAATAAAATAAACAATACATAATTATAATACAATTATGTTATGTATACTGTTTGCATGGTATAACAATTTTTATTTAACAGATTAAACGAAATGCAAATAAAACATTAAAAGAAAGAATATATCATTTAATTATTGGAATTAAAAAAAAAATTAACTAATGGCAGAATTTAAAATGTTATAGTTTATGACATATGTTCTTTTACTGAAACCTTATCTGAATAAAATAACTATAAATCAAGTGGGGTAATGAATCAACTATGGAATATAAACTTTAATCAATAATGAAAAGTTTCACATATTAAACATTGTTTTAAATATTTTGAACATAAACATTTGAATTAATTCATATATCTTTCTATAATCAGTTGTCACATTTAATATATGCTAAGTTAAACTATTTTTTTGTAACCAAACAGCATCTAGTTCCCCAACCTAAAAAGATGCTGTAGTACATCTTCCCCATCAATAACTAATAAACCATAAGCATATTCATTGACAAAGCTTTTTTGAGTTTCATGAGAAAATGTATTTAAAACCTTCAATTACAAGTGCTGTGTAAAGGATCATGCTAGATATTAAAGCCATACTAAGGCAGCATAATACATTTTTAAGTTTTCTATAAATGCTTGTTTTTCAAATACAATTACCTCTTTCTAAAAACAAGTAACAGAAAATCCTGTTATCTGTTTTTGTACAAACTTTTCATTATTTCATTAAATAACCCACAAAAAAAAAAAAACTCCAACTATTTAACAAAGTAATCTGGAATGTTGCAAGAAAAATGTTAACCTATACATTTGTTTTTAATACAACTGATTTTTATAATCCCTCACAACCAATGCTGGTGAGTGATAAAATGGTGGTGGGCTAAAGCAACATTTTTTCTCCAAAAGGTTTAGGTAAAATATTTTAGATCCTACTATCAGTATCAATTGGAGGTTCTACTGTAAAAGAAAAAGTTCCGTGGTACACAATATACATAAAATGCATAAATGTTTTCTTCTTCTAATGGGAAAGGGGGGGGGGGGGGGAAATAAACAGACGCAATGAAACCAGCACAGCCTGATTGTATTGGAAGTAAAATTAAATGTGAACACAATTTTGAAAAATAACACTTATTGGTTTTCAAGAGTGCACTTAAACAAATAAAATGCATGAGTATTATAAGTGGTATAGAGGGGATCAAAATAAAAGCAAAAAAAAAACTAATAAAAATAGCTTAATTAGCATAAAGAAGTTGAAATTATTATAAAATAACACAATGTATTTATTATATGTAGGAAACAGAAATGGACAAAAGTACAATTTAATCTAAGTAAAAAATAATTTTTTTATTGTACTTGTGATATTATTTAGCTGACTATTTAAATCACTTAAATAACAACTGATGGTTGTTCTTGAAAAAATGTTGAATCAGGAGATTTGAGATTCAAGAATTTAAAATATTAAATTGTATGATTTAAAGATGAAGCAGAAAAATATTAGCTCGAGGGATAGAATTGTCATCAGATGATTAACCAACCTTTTGTTATCTAAGACACAATTAAGCTTAAGCAAAGTGTTTGCTAATGGTCAATGATATTTTCAAATATACATCAAATTGTCAAATACCTTAACTTGCAGACCATAGACATTTCTACTGCTTCAGATAATGACTATATATATAAATCACATGGATCATGTTATTTATTTAGAAAACAATATACTTAAGTGTGCAAAATCTTTGATTCCCATAATTTTCGGCTTTTTATTTTTGTAACAATATCGTGGTTACTAAATACTCAACCAATATTTTCATTTTAAATATAACATAATATAATATCAAATGTTTACAAATGCATTGTAATAAATTAGTATAATTTCCTTAAATAATCCAATTTTGATAAAACTAAAAATCTTGTTCAAAATATTCAGACAAGAATTTTTTTTGTCATTAATGAATGGCAACAAAGTGATAAAATATTATTGTTATGAAAACCTTACAAATGTGTAAAGCTCAATCTTTAAATAAAACTAAATGATATAGTCTATTTTTTAAAAGTATAAATATTTAATAATCAGACCATTTAGAATTTGAGGCAAGAGTGAGTAATACCATTTAATTTTGCCTAAAGCTAGATTACAAAACACTTAGGACAAGGTATGCTAGTTAATTTTAAAATATTAATGATTACGCCAGTTTGAAGGATTAAAGGAACCTGTATACAACAACTAACATACTTTATTAATATGAATCAGCAAAAACATTGAATTTATAATAAAAATTGATGTGAGATTTCTTACTGGCGGAGATGTTAACTTTTTGTGTTTTTTACAAAAGTACTTTTTAAAATAAAAAGGTTCACTTTTTTACATGTCATTAAATTATTGTTTAGAAAAAATAAGTGGACAGGTGACTGTAATAAAAAAAACAAGATAGCTACCTGGCTGGGAAAAAAAAACAATGTAATTCTTGTATTCATATTTTAAGTTTGATTTAAAGGGAACACCCATGGATGAATTCTAAAACAGTTTTTTTAGAGTGCAGCTTTTTAAGAATGAAAAAAAAAAACTCAGAGAAATTTTGCTTTACTACAGGAGAAAAAATTCAACTTTTTACTGGATTAGTGGACATACCAAATACAAAAGTAATATAATACTGTGGAATATGGGTGCTCTAGACAATAAAAAAGAGACTAGTAAAATCACAATTAATTACAATCTAATCAGGTAATATCAATTAGCCTGTCTTGTCAAAGCTAGAGTAAGGTTTAGCTACAGTGTTATTTCTATACAGTCCTTCACCTTGACCACTGGACCTTCGTCCTTCTTGCCCTCCACTTCCAGAGAGGGACTCTGAATCACTTGAACGTAGTTCATACCTTTGACTTGGTGTCCATCTGGTAACCTGATTGCCAACACTTGGTGTGGGTGAACAACGGTAATCAATATTGTACTAGAAAGAATTTAAAAAGTCAATTTGCAGGATAAATACAGCAGTTTTAATTAACAATTATCAAACTTGGAACAATGGCTTATAACCGAATGGAAAATTATGTTTGTGTTATATAGCTAGTGTCAGCAAAGTTTAATAAATTAAATGAGAATTCTCGTCGCATTTCTGTTTAATAGATAAGATAATCCTGCAAATAAATTCACCTTTTTAAACTATTGGCAATATAAAATAGAAAATGGATTGTTGGAAAGTTTCTTGACTTTTTGTGTACAAATTTTGTCATCTGTGAAGAATTGGAGGCCAATTTCCCTCAAACAGTAAAAGCAAATTTTTGTAAGTAAGCAGAAAAATTACATCTCTAAATAAAGTAATGCTCGCTTATTGAACCTGATGGTCCATGGGGAAAGTGAAGTAGAGTTCAATTGTTTCTGTGCCCTCACATATGAAGGGATAGTGTAGTCAGCACTAAGGTTAGCCACCTTTGCTTTCCCTCACTAAAGTTAGGTACCCATCAGAGCTGGGTGGACTCAGGGATGTTCTAATGACTGAACCCGGATTGAACTTAGCCTTTTGGGTTAGCAGTCTAAAGCTCTACTGGTGGGCCATGCAGTCCCACATTAACAAATGCACAAGTGAATCTTACTTTTGTAGCACATATAAAACATGTTGTCACCACTTTTGCAACTATGTTCATTAAATTCTTGGTTTCTTGTATTGCACTGTCCACCTGAAATAAAAATACAATTTGATTTACTGAAAAACTTTAAGCAATAATTTTAAAAACTTTTTATAAGACACGAGACTAACTTTATTAAATGTTGCTGTTTTCCCAAATGTTGTTGATTTTAAAGTTGTTACCAACTGATGACAAGACACAGGAATTCTGTCTAAGTAGACTAAAAGTTCATCTTTTTGTGGGCAAGGTGGAACCTGGTAAATTGGTTATGAAAGAGAAAAAAATATAAATGATCTATAATTGAATGAAATGAAAGAATGCTGATATTTCAAGATGAAATGATAAATTTATAATGTAACAAAAGGATTTTTATATTATAATTGTTCTACTACTTACTCTTTGTGCAAAGTGTTGTATAGTGGAATAGAGTTTATTTCCTTCTTGTGCAAAAAACTGAGCTTGAACAAAAAGATCATGTGTAGTTCTTAAGGGACCTTCTCCCCTTGTAAATAGGTACATACTAAATGCCATACTTGACATGTTTTTAGCTCTTTTTACAACTGCATTGTCAGGCTCTTCCCATTTATCTGCTTCTGCTTCAGTTTCAGATGTAATTAGCTTCATCTCTAATCCCAGTTTAGCAATTTTAGCTTGCTCCTGAGAAATACCAACAGTATGATGGTGAAAAATCAAGCTTACAAGAAATTGGTAAATACACTTTTGTGTTAAAAAAAAGTTTTTAATGGGAAAAATTGTTGTAAAGTGCAAAAGAATGAGTTCAGTTATAAACAAACTTACTATTTAAAACATAGGAAAACTAACACCTCAAAGCATTCAGAATTAATATTCTAGATTCCAAATTTTGGAATTTCCATTATTTTGTGACGTTGTGTGATGAGGGGGAGGGGGGGGGGGGGGTTCCAGATGATGTGATGTCACTTTTTTGCATTATAAAAAGCAATGGTAGAAAACAAGTTTTAGTCGTTATTTCGTGTTTTAGAAACGGTTTTAATAAATTGTAATAGGAATTGATCAAAATACTCTATGACTCTATGTTGACTGAGTTCTGACAAGATTTTGGAAAAATATCAATGTTTTAAGAAAAATTCAGCAGCAATTTTGAGGGGAGTTGTAGGTTGAGGTGTGATGTCATTTTAGGGGAGGGGGGGGGGGGGGGGGGGAAAGCGGGCTGGTTTTTAGTGATGACATATGACGGAGGGGAGGTAAAAATCGTCCAAAAAATGTGACGTCATTTATGGATGACCCTTAAGATCAATTGACTATTAACTTTTATTTTTAACACTGTTCTAAAAATAAGTTAAAAAGATTATACAGTTCTAAGCGTTAATGAGATATCTAAAAAAAATATATAGTAACGGTTTCGACACAAAATTTTCTACAGTAAAATTGATTGGAATAATTAATCCTTGTAAAACTTGAAAGTAGTTGTTTAACGAGATTCAAACAAAATTGGAATTGGAGATTGTAAAGTGTAGTATAGGGCTTTGATTTTTTTCAATTATTGTTAATTAACTAAACTCTTGCTATCTAGAATATTAATAAAACCTTTGCTTAATTTAATTTCAAAGTATTTGGTTATAAAAATGTAACTTGTCTCTAAAACGTCACGATTCCTGCTACATTTTTATAAAATATGTATTTTGTCATATTAAGTTGGTTGTGGTTTTATGTGAGTGTGGGGATTGTGGCCTATAGAGATGTTATGTAATGTTACACAATGGGTTATGATTTGCTTAAAACAGGGAGTATGATATTACTACCCTTCTGTTAATTACCCCCCCCCCCCCCCCCCGGTCATTTTCCCAACATTTTCTATACATAAACACAGACAGGATTGAGTCAGTGAGGTCTATGGATACATACAGAGAGGATTGATTCAGTCAGGTCTATGGACACATACAGAGAGGATTGTGTCAGTGAGGTCTATGGAACAGAGAGGATTGAGCTAGTGAAGTCTATATTAAGCATATACCTCAGCATCCAATTTTGCTGGCCTTAAAGATCTAGATGTTGTTCCATGTTTCTGAAAAACAGTTTAAAATCAATAAAGTTAAAAAAAACTGTATAGCAAGTTGTATATGTTTTCAGCAATTTTAAAAATTTGTGACATTTTGTCATTTTCACAAAAAATCAAACATAAATTTGTATTCTAAAACAATAGCAAAATAATTAGCTTCATGTTCAATCTAGTATTTAAACAGTCAACTTGAAACAGTTTAAAATTATATTAAATTATTTAGTTAAGATTTCGCATACAGTATATCAAAGGCCATGCTTATGCAACTGGATGCACCAGGAAATGTATTATACATGATTTTAAGGATTTATTAAAAAGATAGAATTCTTAAAGCATGATGTTCAATGGTGCATCTAAATAAATTATCCATACAATTTCATGTAGTTGAACAAATATAAAAATAATGCTTACAAATTTTTTTCAAAGACATTATTAATTATTAGTAAAAAATGTTTTTAACAGAAATAAAAATTCCAAATTTTTTCAAACGATTCACTTATTTTAAGTTTTTTAAATGTTTCAACAACTGAAACATGTTTAAAAACAATTAGATCTTGTAGCCAAATTTTAGTTGTTTTTTTTAGAAAATGACTATCAGCTGAAAAATGTGGATTTTTGTTTTCAAAGGACAATTTTCCTTTAATTGAAAAAGTGAAGTCAAGTAAAAAAAAGTCATGAAATGTTACATCTCTGCTAGAGATAATTTTATAAAGAGCCATTCTGAAATAGTGATATAGGACTACATATTGCACAGCCTTGCAGCCTAAATTTCCCCCAATCCATATATTTACTAATAACCAAACAGCCAAACCACTACAAATGATATTAAAACATTTGGTCTACAGCACCCCACCTTTCCCCCATAAGAAGCCATAGACTAACTAACAATCCCCCTTTCCCGCCACTGAATTACAAAGTAAATGAGAGTGAATGGGACGCTTCTGTGAATTTGCAAAAAAACATCGATCCAGCTTGGGTGGGGAAAAGATTTTGGGGTAAACCCACTTCTGACTTTATCTAGACTTTTTAATATATGAAATTCATGTTCTAGATTCCAGACTTTTCTTGAACTCTGGTCTTGGCACTTAGAGATTTTACTAAAATTGGTCTTCAAATAAATCTGCCTTTTAATTTTTGTCAAAACTGAAAACATAGGTTAAAAAAAGATTTCCAATGTTTTCTAAAAAATTAAGTAGGGTGGATTTCTGTAAAAAAAAAGAGGAAAAGGTTACATCTTTGTATTGAAACATGCACAGATTTTGTAAGTTATCTGAAAAATTTCAAGAAATGTTTTTGAATTATTTTAATTTAAAAAAAGACCACTACAGTAAAAATAATATTGTAGAGAATTTTTAAAGCTTAAGTCAGTTATCAAAAATATAAGTTTCACTGCAAGTAAAAGAGTGGTTTAAGTCACTGATGTTTATATGATTTTGAATATTATAAAAGATTTTGTTCAGTTCTCACCATTTAAATATTTTGGCAAAATACTTTTCAGAGTTAGCTATAAGAATTGAGCTTACTAAAATATAAAGTTACACATGACGTTGATGTAGGTGAAAAATGTCATTTTAATGCTACATTATTGCATAATTTTTAAAAAAAAGGCCCATCAAATAAGTTTAGATTCCCGTAAAAATTTTGCTTAAAATGTAGAAATAGCATCATAATTTTAAAGCAAAATAATTTTCTTTGTTTAAAAATATAGATGACAACTATCATGTAAAATATTTAATCAACATGACATGTTTCTGTAATGTCTGTAACCTTTATGAATTTAGTTAAACTAAACATTGTGGTATATCACATTGGTATTAATTTAAATTAATTGCAAAAGGAAAATGACTGTATTATGTTCAAATTGGATTACAGATATTTGTTTAGTCTTATTTTGTATGATTAAGTCTGATATAGAAAAGTCACAACGACCAATAAATAATTGGCTGAGAAAATTTTCATCCGACTATAATATAAGCATGTGGATAATATTATATGTTTAGAAAGATGATAAGGTTAAAAAAAACATTCACAATACCAGAGTGGATTATTAAAATAAAACAGGCAGTTGTAGATAAAAATACTTTTAAACTGTAATTAATGAAACTTGGAGCTCCATTTAATTATAATTTTGACATATTGATTATATTTACCGAATTACCGGTATCCCTAATTACTGCATGATACTTAAGATAAACCATTTAAATGAAAATTGTATAAGTTGTAAAGAAATAAATGGTGATTCATAAAAAGCCAGACTTAACTGACAAGTAAATTGTAAATTTCTACACAAAAAAACCTAAATAGTTACAAATCAAATTAAAATGATTGATGTTCCAAAGAAACTCGGCTGCGAAAAAAAAAAAAAAAAAAAAAAAAACTACAAAGAGATAATTCAATTAAGTTGGAGAGTAAAAAACAATATTTGTGCCACTATTTGTTAAGATAGATGCATTTCATTACTGATATGAGTAAATATTTTGTTACTTGTTATTATAAAAATGTAGTGGTTATTTAAAAAAAAATATAAATTCTTGTATTACAGTTTGGGGGTTTGCAAATATACTCATTTTCATTATTATTTTACATTTAAAAATGTAGTAAATCAATCTAATCACAAAAAATGAGGTATAAAAATATTTTATAATTTATTTTAAAAAATGGGTAATAAGATTTGCATATTAACAGGTCATCAAACAGAAGCAGGAAAAAGTTAAGCATAAAACAAATAGTAGAGAACTTCCAGATAACTTTTGAACTAACAATAAGTAGGTGCAAAGTACACAGAAATTGACCAAATTGCAAATAATAATAGTAATGCCTTCAAAATACAGTCAGATTAAAACATAAAACATCTGAAACATAGATTTGAACTAAATCGTCTGTCCTACTCACAGGTGGAGTTTGAACCTAAATAAGAGAAAAAATATCAAAAGTCAGCATTGAATGAATGGACTCATATTTTAGAACAATTAATCCCAAATTGATTGGCAGAATTTTGTTGCAACCATGAATCTGAAAAATTTAGTTTCTAGTTACAAGATTAACCTACAACAATGTTATGGCAGAACTAGAAATAAGATATTAACAATAATCTGACTTATAGAACTTTCTTTTTATAATAACTTGATATAAGCTGATAACTGTACTCTAAATCTTTCAATAACAAAAAAGAGCTAGATATAAAAATAACATCAAAGATGTAATGAGAAACTATATAATGCTAATTAATATAAGCAAAACATTTAAAATTTAGATGTAACATCAACAATCCAAAATATGTTGTACCTCCCAAGGTATCTGTCATACACAAGAAATGAAAAGTATTAGTTGGCTTGTGAAAATAATGGTTTTATTTTTAATCATGCTTAAATTTCTATTTTAAGAAAATTATTATTTCCTCCAATTTTCCAGATGAACTACAACTAGCAAACACATTACGAACATGTTGAAACTACAAATAACAAACATTACATTATTGCTATCAGTAGAATAACCACAGAATATAAAAAAATAATTGCATTAAATATATCAACAGGATTTTAATACCAACAATAAACATACAGGGTATATAATAAGAAGCTATAAAAAGCACTAATATTAGAAAATATAACAAACTTTACTTCCTAGAGATCTAATAATGAAATCTCTGTTACACACTTTTGTGAAGAATGCTTTTACTATTAAATCTATTTTTAAAAATATTGCTGTGCATTTAAAGCTCATTTTATAGGTTTCTTATACACTAGCCGTCGGTACCCGTTACACGTGAATTATAGGCCTATATATTTTTAATGTTATACATGTTTGAGAAAAATATTTTATAAAATAGTTATTGATCAAAATGCAATGTGCTTTACTACACGTTGAACAATATTAGTGACAATGCAAAGAAATAACTAAATAGCTAAAAATCCGACACATTTAAAATAACATAGGCTACCAATACATATTAGAAAAATTAAAACCAAATTATAGGCTATACATTATTAGACAACAAACACCATATTAAATCCACACACTGATTAAGAGACTTAAATGATTCCGCTGAAAACCCGGCTATTCCTTGGTCATTATGTTGTTTTTTTAAAGTAATTTTATTAGTTTGACAGAGAAAATAGTATTTATTTCATAGCGTACGTCTTGATACGTAGATTAATAGAATCTAGCTCTAAATCAAATTTGAATGAAATAGTTCATTTCTTTGTACTTACTCCAGGTCGTGGTAGAGACAAATACACAAGTTTGTCCCCTCTGCCTTGACAAATGTCATTCACTTCTTTAACCAGGATGGATAGGTCATTAATTTGTGCCTCCCAAGCATCACTAAAAACTTCTAGGTTCTCTCTTGCTATCTTTGATTCAGAATGCTGGGCAAGAGTGTGGGCTGCATATAGAATCTGTTTTTTTTTAAAGAAAATGTAAAACATATAAAACATAAAATAAAAAAAAACATAATTTAACTTAGCTCTAGAAAAACAAAAACTTTCATTTGATAGGACATAATTCAACCTATTTTAAACCTTTAATAATACATTTTCACATTTTATAAAAACTTGTGTTTATTTTGCTAACATTACTAAGAATCAATACATTCAAGACTATTACAGTACTAGCTGTCCCAGCCAGGCCCTGCACTAACCTTTGTGAAAAACGTATCTGTAAAGGATCATAACTTGTGTGTTTATTAAGCAGAAAATACTGAGCACGGCTCTAAACAGCTAACTCTAAGCCTTAACATAATAACAAACACTAACACAAAAATTGAATATATATCATAACTACAACCCTCACCACATTCTTAACCTGAAACATATACATATAATCTCTACTTCATTTGTTTCTAATTTCTTGGGCACAAACACAAAAAGATTTCGATAATTCTTAAAAATCTATACTTGTTTGAAAAATATATTTTATAATAGTAATTGGTCAAAACGCAATGTGCTTTACTACTTGTTGAAAGATATTTGTGACAAAGCAAAGAAAGTACTAAATAGATAAAAATCAATGTGTTCTGACAAAGTATCAAGTTATTTTCTTTTCTCTAAAACAAAACCAATATCTACACATCAATTTTAATCTAAGCCTAAATCATTGAACCAGAACTGGAAATTTATCTGAAAGTAAAATTTAACCAGAAACGAAATTAAACAGAAAATTGAACTCTATCTTGAACAACCATTTTAACCAGCTCCGGAAATTAAACCAGAATATAAATTTTAACTAGAAACAAAATCTTACCCGAAATGGAACTTTATCTGGAACTGAAAATTTAACAGAAATCTGAACCTTAACCTAAACTTTTTTTGGAACAAGCATTTTAACCTGATTCAGAAATTTAAACTGAAATAAAAATTTAGCCAGAAATAATATTTCAACTGAATTAGAAATTCAAAAACGGAAACAGAAATTCATCAGGGTTCTGAAATTTTTCCAGAAACAAGCATTTTATCTGGAAACAGAAATTTCAACGGAAACGTAACTTAACAGGCAATGCAAAGTTAACTGGAAACGGAAATTTAACCAAAATCAAAACTTTATGACAAAATAAATTTAACTGCAAACAAAAATTAACTAAGAACAGACATTCTAACCTGATCTGGAAATTTAACCAGAAATAAACCTCTGAGTAATAATAACCCTAACCTTTAACCTAAACCTAACTATGTATTTTACTTTTGCTGTATTTTTTTGTATATCTACATACACTTCTAATATTAAATATATAATTTAGGCGTTAAATTTATTTTGTGCTTCAATGATCAATGAAGACATAAGTATTGTGTATTCTTTTATTTTTTTTACAATCACTTTGTTTTGTATAAATCCGGTAGTTTAAATTTATTTTTATTAACGTTTCATTTTGATATTTTCATTCTCTTAGTATGCTTCTACATTCAAATATACCTTTATTTTTATTTTCGTATTAAAATAAAATTTAGTGTATACATTTAATACATCCAACATCTAATTTTCAACACAAGTCCTTATCTTTTAAGTTCTCCGTATATTGCTGATCTAATAGCCTCAGAAAATATGCATTGACAGACAGAGAGTTAAGTGCTTACATGGGCTATTATATATAAGAATTTTGAGCTTCATTACTGGCGTACATTTTTCTTTCTATTAAAGCTTAAGGAAAAATGATCCATCCATCCATCCCATCCCATCCATCCCACCCACCCACCCACCCAAACCCACCCACCCACCCAAACCCATGTACGGTATATAAAAATAAAAGTCGATTTTTGTTTGACACCGTTCATCTGATAGCCATGAGACTTTGGGGAGTTGAATAGAACACTCTGGGGAAGGGTTCTGTAAAAAAAAAATCAGTTTTAATTTCCCAAGGGCGGCGCCACGGGAGGGTGCGATTTTCCTCTGTGACGGTATATAAAAATAAAAGACGATTGCGGTTCGACACAGTTTATCCGGGTGCTATAAAACTTTAGGGAGTTGATGAATACTCCTGTAAAAGTTTCTGGAGTGGAGGAGTGGGGGGTGGGTGGTGGTGGTGGGAGGGGGATTTAATTTTGCCAGGGTGGCCCCCTGGCAGGATGCGATTTACGCCCTGGTCTTTCCCGTGAGCGCTATGGCGAATACATTCTGTCTCAACAGTGCGACAGACAATGGATAGGATGAGGCATTACAAATTCTCAATAAAATTGAAATTTGGTAGGGTGCGATTTGGTTGCAAACAAAAATTTCAGTTTCGGCCCCCAAGCTCAGGCATTGTTTACATTTAAATAACTCACTTTTAGAAAACAAGGTCACGCATCTAAGAATATAGGATTGGTATATTTCGTCGGACTTTCTTCTATTCCCGCGGCGACGCGCGGAGACGGGTACACTAGTACTAAATAATGATGCAAAGACAAACTTACCAATGGACCTAAACAATGTAGAAATGATTCATTGTGTTCAGCTGTTATTATTAATGGCTCTGTACTTGCCATATGTCTGAACAGCTTACAAACCTGCAACATTTTCATTCAAATTTAATTTGTATGTTTCTATTAAGTTTTAAGCTTTTGTACATTTACTATATGTTAAAAAAAAATGCAATTAAAAGTTCTACAGTATATACTTAATTATATTTAAAAAATAACAGCATCCAGTCTTCAGCAAAGCCATCTGTTTCTCTTGAGTAACTAATTTGTGATTGCTTTAATTACAAATAACACATTTTCTAGTCTAGGACCTTGATGACATTGTCACAAAATAACATAAATCATTAACTCTGGTCTAATACAAGAACTTGAATATAACAATATGTGTGACTAATTAGTTATTTTAGTAGAAATAATGAAAGTGGCTTTTAACTCAGGCAGCTTTCTACAAACTTTTAAATCTAATTGAGCACAATACATGAACTATGGCCAGAGGAGCTGATGAAGTGTGTGCCTTTTATGTGGGAGCTGTTTCACTTTTGGTAAACTCAGACACTCAAGATTATAATTTAAGATTATCTAAGGCACCATGGTATTTCTTTTTATCCACCAATTTTTATAGTCAGTGCTGGCCACACAACGACCCCCCCCCCCCCCCACCCCCATTTTAAACATGGTTCAAGACAACTTTGTTTTTAAGTCGAACAAAACATATTTTTCCTTCTTAAAATACACTGGAATGAACACACATTTGTGTGTGCTTTCTTTAAAACAGGAAAAAGAAGGGAACATTTATCACAAACTAGATTCTAACTGTTGGTCACAGGTCTATGTTTAAAAAATGTTAGTGTTAGGCTTGAAACAAAGTAAAGTGATTTTAAAAGATAATACAAACAATAACATAACTTATATAAGTTCCAATAATAAAACCTTTCTGATTGCAATTGAAAATGATTATGAGTTTTTATATTCAATATTTTATAAATGAACTAGAGCTATCAGTAAATAAAGCATATAAAAACTAAAAAGCTTGTTGACAGAAGACATCAGAACATTGTCCAGCAAAAGTTTTATATTAACGCTCAATTGTGCATCATTTGAAAAAAGTTTTTAAAATTTTGAATATTTAATACTTGGAAAAAAACCTCAAAAGTTCAAAAGAAATAAAATGATAAAATTTTAGTTTACATTAATATTTGCTTTTTAAATTATTTTAGGGTCTGTTTAAAATGTTATGTTTATGGCTACCAATTTTAAAATAAGACACTTTTTATTAATGGGCTAGTTTTTTTAATGTGAAATATTAGTAAGAATACAGTAGCTGTGTTAAGGTATGAAAGGTGAAAAGCACAGTAGCAATCTCAAACAAAAAAAGCAAACTGCTAAGAACTCTCCCAAATAAATCATCTTCTTGTGCCAGAGGTGTAACTAGCCTATGGTTGTTAAAGCTTTGGCCATAAAAGCCTTTGCTACTAATGATAGTTTTAGCTTTTTAGCCTTTGCTACTAATGATAGTTTTAGCTTTTTCGGGTTTTAATTATCTTAAATATGGCTATAATACATAAAAAACGATTCATATTTTTAAATGCTTAAACAACGATTATATCTAATTTGTCTCACTGGAAAACATCATAGTGCCGTAATTAGATACAAGATGGTGTTTAAAAATATTACCATATAATATTCATATGGTTTTGCAGTGCTTCTGAATAATTTATACGTCAAAAAATTATTTGATAATGAGAAGGTTACACATTATAAGCCGCAAAGAGAAGTTACTGATGGAAATGTTATACTTTTATCAATGATAAAATTAATTATTTTTTATGACAAAAATATATGTGAAACAAGTTTTTATAATACAAATATACTTTTAAAATGTAAGTTGCAGGTAATGTTTTACAAAATACACCTCTGGCAACTGTTAATCTACAGTGATTATGTGTGGCATTGCTTACGCATAAGAATGATTCAATTTATGAATTTAAAAATGCACTGTTTCTATCACATCCTGTTAAATAATTTGTGTCTGGAAAGTTTAGCTCAAATTTTATATGATGAAAGCACTTTAAGAATCAACTGAGTTAATGAATGTCTCTTACCATCAGTTATTTATCACTGGACACCTCACATATATTACTGTACAGATCAATTCAATCAGTTAACGTACAAATATTTATGTATACATAAATAAATAATAGCACACAATGTTTAACACCAAGAAAATAAATTTTAGAACTTTTGGACAGCATGCACTAGTTCTTTTATAGATATTTTTCTGTTCTATAAATTAGCTTTTTATAATTCAATTTGAGGTAAGTGTGTATTATATAGTCCTTTAGAGTTGTTTACATCTTTTAATTGTTCAGGTCTATTAAAATTTTCATATATTTCAACTAATTTCTGTATTACCTACAGAAGACAAAGTGTAAATATTGTCAGCTTAATCCACATTATAAAATAAGTGCCAGCTGTTCTAATGTACTCCAGTATTTAACTTTTAGAACTACCTATAGTGAGTTCAATAAGTGTAGTCAGCCAATAGTTAAATAGCAAATATTTTGCTCACCTCAACATTGTGTTGCTTTATCATAAGATGTTCAAAACTCCTAATAAAAGTTGTCACTGCCCCCCACCCCCCAAAACAAAAAAAGGTAGTAGGGTCATTGTAAGTTCACATTTTGAAATCAGCAATACTATAGAGCATACCTCAAAGTGTGACATATTGCTGTTTGAGATTGCCAGTGATATAATTCCTCCCTCCCCTTCAACTTAGCATTATCACATACGTAGGCTACTCTAGGTCACTGTAAATTCACAAAAGCTTAGAAATCTGCAACCGTTGCTACAAGGGGGGGGGGGGGGGGGGTGTTTAGTCTAACGTTCTGAAATTAAATTTGAAGCAGCAGGAAATGGTGACGGGGATGGGGGGCTACTATATATGCAAGATTAACGATAAAGAAACCAGGCTGAGGAGATGTATATTTTCTTTATGGAATGGCAAGATTTTAGAATACGTTTTTCCCCATTTTATTTATGTGAATGTGTGTCAGATGTGCATTTTATAAATAATAGTTTACACCTGTAAAATATAGCCTGCTAAAATATACTGTATATTGAAAGAAGACTGGCATTCAAACTTTTTGAAATAAATTTGATTCTCTATTTACCAAAACCAAGTTTTAGATCTAAGTTCCACTAAGAAAACAAAAGTAGCGGGCAAGATAAATGCTCTCACACCAACGTTAATTGATTCTAGGCTTTCACAATTGTGAACATTTTATAAACATTGTTTCATTAAACTTTCCTACTTGTTTCAAGTGACATCATTTTCTTTACTAGTGATACCTTTGTGTTAATTGTGAAAAGGATCATTATTGGTAAAATGGGGTTCCTCTGGAGTCATGATAATAAAAATGATTTCTAGAATGCCAAACATTTTCTGGGAAGTAAAAAAAAATTGCTTCTCAAATCTGAAATTCCATGATATCCCAGTAAAGTGGCACCACTGCTAACGCTACTACTTATTATTTAATCAATAAATTGAAAAATAAACTTCAAATTAAAACTAGTTTATCAAGCTTTTCTGACAATAATCAAACTGAACAATAAAACAAATAAAGCAGGAGTGATCTTCCCTAAACTTTCTCATATTTTCTTATATAGCACTACTAGGATGGAAAATCGGGATAGAGACATGATTTTTAATTAATTTTTAATTACTAACGCTTTTTAAAATGGAATAGAATCTTGTAGGAAAAGAATTGTGCATCTAGTAAACAGCAAACAATGTGTGTATAATCTGGCATAATAGTAGTATAAATTCATATGCTTTTTTTGAAAAATTGGAAATAGCGTAAAGTACTACTTCTGGTCAAAGGAAATTACTCAAAATTTTAAAGAAAGCAGAGAACTAGATCTTATACTTATATGTGAAATTTCATTTATCTATCTGAAACAGTACTCAAGTTATAGGCTTTTGAAAAACCAATAAGCTCCACTTCCGGCTACCGGAAATAGCTGATACGTCAATACCTAACATACATTTGATATAATACTTATATATGAAAATTCATCAACCTAGCTGTAACTGTACTCAAGTTATCGTTTTCACAGACATACATACATACACACAGACACAATAGCAAAACGAAGTTTTTCCAACTAAGCGAGGTGTAAAAGGTCGAGATTTGTGAAAATCTTGATTTTAAATTGTGCACGATTACAATACTTCCTCTATACTTCATATCAATAAAATTAAAAATGGAATGTTTTTAACATAGGAGCAGCAGCACATGCAATGAAACTATTTTATAATCTCAAATTTCATTGAGATTCACAAAAGGCAAATCTTGTCAGAGTATACCCTACATGTAAAAAATAATATGTGATTTCCTCATCACTGTGTTATATAAATATTTTGAGGCTTTGAAACTATCATTTGGGTTCTTCAATTTCATATACACTTTGATATGATGGTTATTTGGGTTATGGGCAAGCTAACAATAAATTATAATAATCTGGGATGTAATTAATTCCAATAACAAGCATGTCCTCTTTCATTTAGACCTAAAGCTAACATTTACATTAAGATTAATGTAATGTTTAGAAATGCTAATGATGGTTGTTAAGATAGTAGTCCTACATCACCAGGTAAGGATTGATGTATTTATAAAAGTTTCTACATATTACTCTTGATAGT
The DNA here is from genome assembly GCF_028476545.2 of Physella acuta. Lineage (NCBI taxonomy): Eukaryota > Metazoa > Mollusca > Gastropoda > Physidae > Physella > Physella acuta. Next base: position 93,549 of record NW_026733169.1, read on the forward strand.
AAGCATTAATATGCAGTCACTTTCAATTACCCTAGAACAGCTGTTTCCAAATATAAAATGCCTAGCAACGCCCCATATTTACATTGATAAATAAATATATATAATGGCCAATGAGGTCAATGTCAAGAGCTTAAAAAAATTATGTATATATATGTATATATTTGTATGTATATACATGTATATATATATATATATATATATATATATATATATATATATATATATATATATATATATATATATATATAGCGGGACACACTAGTGGCTCAATTTTTAGTCCTAAAGAAATGTTTGAAAAATTCAAGAGCATTGGAAAACACATTTGAGCACTGTTCTATTATATGTGAAGAGGTAATAGTAATAGACTATTAAGTATTGTTTCTTCCAGGCATCCCCACCCCCCCCCCCCCGCGAACTAGATGGAATTTATATAGAAAACATATACTGTAACTAGTGTCTGCTCCTCCCCCAAATTGTAGACTGCCCCCCCCCCCCGAAAATATCAAGTGCCCCCCACCAGAGAAAAAAGTCTGGAAGAAACACTGTGAGCATATAAAATGAATCTGACTTTGAAGCATAACTGCAAAGTAAATAAATATAAATGTATGTAAGAAAGTTAATGAAATTATTTTTCATAACAAATTAATTAGGACATTAAAAAGCAATAACAATAATAATTAAATGAAGATGTGCATGAATGTTAAATATAATGTATACTGATATCCTAAGGTGCAAAGAATGTATAATAAATTGTACCCTAGTGTATGTGGAATAGTGGGGGCAAAATGTTAGTATGTTTTTGCAAGTCTTTTATTTTATAATCTCAATGACGGACTCTTGGTTAACATATTAGGAAGTCTGAAGGAGAGTTTAGAAAATACTTTTTTGCCCAAAAGCTTTACCATCAATTATAACCTTGGAGATTTTTTACATACAAGAATTCAACACTCATTTAGTCATTGTAATGTCCAAGACTGTAACCTCATGACTTCTGTCCTCCCCATCTATACACAGTTTAAAAACATCTTTTTGTGCTCTGTACCATGATTTAGATAATATTCTAGCAGAATATTTTATAATGGCGTGATTCAATGATAGAGCTTTCGACTGCTAAACTGAAAGTCTCAAGTTCGGATTCTAAGTTTGCGTCCTTAAGTCCACCAAGCTCTGATGGGTACCTGTTAGAGAAAGTAAAGGCGAATAGGCATAGTGCTGACCACACTATCCCTTCATATGCAGAGGTGATTGAAACAGATGAACTCTCTACTTCACCTGCCAATGTACAGTAAGAGTTCTTTTTTTCAGAACATAAAATGGGGTAGAAAAAAAAAGATCCCTGTAATGTATAATTTAACTAAAGAAAACTTTATAAAACTCCATTTTAATTGAATTAAAAAACATGTAACTATTATCAATATTTATATTTATGTTATCAGTAGCAAATTACTTATTTCCAAACCTTATGCTATCATATTTAACATAGTTATAATCAAAGAGCCAAAAAATATCTTCCTGTGCCATGGTTATGGTGGCTATCTTGGATTTTATTTATACTTTTTAAACTCAAAGAAGACTAATGCAAATTTAATAAAAAAAATTACAAGATTATGGAGACACATGTTGGTAACAATTCTTTTTTGAATTTTATGTTAGTTTAGTTTTTACAATTTCTTTTTCTGATAAACTTTTTTTTTTTAAATTTAAAAATTGTGCAAAAAATGCACCATTTTTAACTGCAAAAGAAAATTCAAGACACATTTTCTATCAGTTTTATTGGCATATTTATAAAGGATAACTGGAGAAAATTGTATTTAATTCTAATAATAATTGAGAGTTATTTTAAGCTTTGTATTACATTATGTCAAACTGAGTAAAACTACAAAAATGCAAAATGGTATAAAATTTTAATTTACAGGTTAGCATAGATATTATAAACAAGATCCAAAGCCTGAAATGTCATGCTGCTTATATTGCTTAGTCTACAGCTATTTACCTTTCTTTTTTAGCTATAGTGCTAATCTGTTATTAAGGTTTAAGGTCAAAATTCTTGAGCTGGGGGGGGGGGGGGGGGGGGGTGTAACTGAAAGGGGGGGGGGGCTCTAAGGGGTAATTTGGGGAGGGGTAATGTCCTAGACCGGTACATATTACATTATAATATAGCCATTCCTACAAAAACCACATATATTTGTAAAGCCTGTTGAAATCCAGGAAACTATTAATCTATCTGGGTACTTATGATCAGCCACATTTGTCTCACTAAAGTACCAATAACTATTTCCTGGAGGACACAAGTTTGCAGAGGAAAGTCATGTGTACAGGTCAAACTGTGATAAAAGTATAGCATCTATGATAGTAATATTCATAGTTATAAAAATATTTATAATAATTATTATTCAGCTTTTGTTACTTGTTGTGAGAATGAAGCTAAAGTAAATTATAGTTGTTATTGGTATATTCTAAATGTTGTAATGATAGTAAAATTGTATCTGTTATCACAATCTTTCATCAGTAAATGGGTTTAATAGAGTTATCAAACGTCCGGTACTAAAGAGTTGTTTACATGTACTAAGGAGTTGTTAACTTCAGAAGCATAACAACCGATTGCTTAGCTTCCACATCTAAATGCCAGTGAAAAATCCAATTTGCATATCCGAAAGACCCGATTGAGTAAAATAAACAATGTTATGACATAGAAAAAGGAATAAAATTAAATGAGTATTCTTATTAGGTATTTTGATAAGGTATTTAAATTTAGAATAAACAAAGAAAGTCATGACCTTTCTATTGACATGAAACAAAGTAGGCTTGCATGAAGCCTAATACTAGACATACTACTCTGATACATTTTTTTATATAGTACTTTAACGGTAATAAAACTGTAATTTTTAGATTCAACAATGGTTCTTTTGTATAGATAAATTAAAGTAGAATATTGATGATTTGATGGATTTATGACAAAATAAGATAAAAAGCTAATTACTTCTTCCAGTTGTTCTTGGTGTTCAGAAAATTTGACAGTCAGTTCTTCTACTCTATCAAGATCTCCAGCCAAGCCAGCCATTCTTAGAGCTTTGAGCAATCCTTCATCATCATTTTGTCTAAAAAGATCAGATGCTTGACTCATAGCTGTAGTCAAAAGCTGTGTATATAATAAAAAACCCTCTTTAAATAACTCTTGCAAATACCTATCTTTACTTTTAAACATAAAATAAAATATAGAGCTACCTGTTTTCTTAAAATTTTGGCAGATTCCAATGTTTTAATAATTGAAGTTTCCAGATCTTGAGTTGGAGTCCTTGCATCTTTACAGTTCTAATTAAAATAAAATGTATAGAAATATTAGAATTTTTATTAAAAGACATTTAAGGCATAGCAATAGTATGTACACATTTTTAAAAACTCAAATTCTCTACTGAAAGAGAACAGAATTTAAAAAAAAAACAGGGAAGGCTAAGGGAGTCAAGGAGGTGCATGGCAGAAAAGCAACTGACAATGGCAGGACTATCTTGGGGGACTGCCAAGAAAATTGCCAAAGATGGGCGAAAGTGGAAAGAGCTTTCTGTGGCTACCCCATGTATCTTAGGCACAAATAAGAAAAGATATACTGAAATTATTCTAACAGTAAATTAAAAGATCAGTGCTTCATCAGAAGAATTAATCAAATATAACTATAATGTTCCTAAATGAAATAAATCAGTTAAAATAGAAATAGTTGATAAACAAATGATATCGTATGAATCAATATTACTGGTAAAAATAATGGTACCATTTCCAAATATGATTTTCAAATTTGACTTTGAAATGAGTTTACAATTTCCATCACTATATTGCTGAGACAAGAGAAAGTTAAAGATGCGCAATGCACTTGAAATAAGTGAAACCAGGGATGATAGTTAAATAATACTTTTCCTAAATTATATAAGGGATATGACAAGAGTGTGAAATAAAATTAGACAATTTTTGTTCTGACCAGACTCAATATGCATTTTTCAAGCTCTAATATATTGCAATAAAGCACTCTCTGGCATTATTAAACTTTTATTAGCTTAATATAGCTAATATTTTGAACAAAAGAATTCTGGAATTTAAAAAAAATGAATTAATAGTGTTTAGAAAATAATAGCCAAAAAAACCAAAATAGTTGAAGCAAAAATAATCATATTGATAGTAACCACATTATATATGCATTTAGAATAGCCTTTAAGGGGGTAAGTGGCGGTAAAAAAAAACAACTTTTTTAATACTCGTTAGGAAACATTTCTTTATAGCTTTTTTGAGGTACATATGTTTCCATTAGAAAATATTGGTGATAAAATCTTTGGTAACTATGACAAGAAAAATCTTGAAAAATTAACCTGTTCGTAGGATTTCCACCATTCATAAAGTATTATATTTTAAGCCAAATTAAGAATGAATTCATAATCTTCTACCATATTTTGGGGTACTCAGCCAAAAAATGAGAGTGCGTCTATCAATTGTATATTGAGATTGCCAGTGATGTTACTTTTATTTTTAGAAACTGCAATGTATATTTTCTTTATAGAATGGCAACCTTCAAAATACTTTTTCTGAAACACTTTTTTGTGAAAATGTGTAAATGAAAAATGTAAGTGGAAAATTTCTGAACAAAATATAGAATACTTTAAAATTAGGAAATCATCAAATTCAGAAAAGTTGCATCCCTGTATGTAAACAATTTCTAACGGTTGCTTTTAAATGTGAATACCGAAAAAGATATTTATTAATTTTAATGCCATACCAAATTTTGCCCTAGTAGAAGCATATTCTGTAAATCATCTCGCAAGTTGTCGGTGAGCTGCACTATTTTTTCACGAGACTCATGAGAAGTGTAGTATGAATCTGTAAATTCTTCAACTGTTTCTTTAACACTTTCAAAAGCAGTGAGTAGCCTGTCCTCAACTGCAGGGCTTATCATTGTAACCCTTGCCATATCTACTTGATCCTAAAAATGAAAGAAACTATGCCAGAATCTAATATATTTTTTTGTGTTTAATATTGTTCCTCTCTCACCCCTCCCCACTCGAGCAAGGGGTTCAGGTGGTAATAGCAGGTTACCTGAAGATACATACAGAAAATATCAAACATCATTTATACATTATCATACATTATCCTTAATTTAATACATCATATTTTTTAAAACAGCTCAAATTGTAACACATGTTGGGTTGGTAATACAAAATGTCTAGAGTATGATATTGGAGATGAGATAGGGTAGGTGGTGTATTCATAGTTTGATCTGGAAACTTTGCTTTAGTAGGCTATATCTTCTGCTTGGTTTAGTTCGTCTCTAAATACAATTATTGTATTGCCTGATTTTTTGTTTTGCCTGCAATATATTTCATCGTGCTCTGGGTCATTATCTGGGTGCCAACTCTGTAGGTGTAGTTTTAACTGCTTTGACGTGAATACTGCAAGTATTTCTTCGCAGTAGGGGCATTTGTAGGCGATGGCTTTGGGATGATTGATTGCGAAATGATCAAGGATTTTTTCTGATATTTTTTCCTTGCAGATTCTACAGTTCAGGACTGTGTAGTGTGCCTTGTCTAGATGTTCCATTGTCTCGCTGAACGAAAGGTCACACAGCGCACATCGGTTTAAGTTTTGGCTTGTTGATGATAGGCACAAGGTGTAGGGGTGCTGACTGCCTGTGTGACATTTTCTCTGTTAGCTGCAGGTGGGTTGGCTGCTGCAAGATGTTTTTTTTTCTTTTTTATTGCTGGTGGTGTTAGCTCTAAATTTGCTTGCTGAGTTTTTTTTGTGGGTTAGGCGTTTTTTTCGCTGTTGTGACTATGTTGTTGACTTTCAGCTGTGTTGTTGTTGACGGCGATACTTTATTGATCTGTTCTGTTGTTTTTCCATCTGGTACTTCCACTGTCAAAGATGTTGAGACTGTTTGTTTGTCTGTGGGCCTTGGTGTTTGGTCTTCTTGTAGCAGTGACTCTTGGTTTGTTGCCTGACAGTGGTTTGTCCAATGTCTGTTTGAGCCACATGTTTGACATGCTTGTCGTCTGCCCAGTAATACTATAAAAATGTTTATTGTTGTGTCTGTGATTTTGATGTAGTGTGTGATATATTGTGGGTTATCATTGCAGATGGTGAATTTCCGGTTGGTAGTGTATGGGATGGAGGTGATTGTGGGTTCTTTTTTGCTTATTGTTCTAAGTGCCTTTAGGAGGGTGCCGCTGACTTTGTCTTTCTGGTGTAATGAGAATTCCAGTGCGTAGGGTCCATGTTGTTTTGTAGTGTTATCCAGATCTGCTACATCTGTATCTGCTCGTCCATAGTTCAGCAGCACAATCTGATGTGGGCTGATTAGATTGCATAGTATGTGACCGGAAGGTTTCGCTGGCCATAGGATTTGATGGTGACTTGCATCACTACTTTTGAGGTTGAGGTAGTGTCGAAGAGGTCTGGTGCTGCTTCTTCCAATATGTCCATCAAACAAACTTTTAAAAAATGCATCACCTTTCACAAAAGTTCTAATTATGTCTGAAAATTATTTACATTTAGTCCTTTAGCACTCATTACGTCCCTTGATCAATTCGGAAAACACAATTACTTCCCTTTATAAAACCTATTACATTGGGGGAAGGGGGGGGGGAATTTACTTTTTATTATTTTGTTTTGGTGTTACATACTTACATAATATTTACATAATTAGCAAGGATTGATCAAGTGCAATGTGGTAGGTATTTTAAATACTGCCTTTAACTTATTTTATACACTGAACGTACTGTTTACTAATTATTTTTTAAAATCAATAACAGTTAAGAAGCCAGCTTCTTAATGTCCTCTCTGTTTAATTCTTTCCGTTTGCAGATAAGCTTGGGGTATTTTAATTGTTCACTAAATTGAAACAGGCGCGTCTCCCGACACATTTTGATTTGGCACCCTGGGCTATCCTGTGAGCGCTATGGTGCATAATTTCATTTTAAACAGTGCGATTGACTATGGATAAGAAAGGTTACTATAATCTTTAAGTGAATCAAATCCGGGCGTCCTCCGGTCCTAGGCCTTCCCGTGTTTGCTATGGCGTCTACATTCGTTTAAGTGAGTGCAAAAGACTATGAATAAGTTGGGGTACTATAGTGGTTTACTAAGCCGGCGCACCAGGATTGTGTTGTTTACAGACGGTTCCGCTGGCGCCCCAGCATGGTACGATTCGGCGCCCCCGGACTAGATTGTGAGCACTTTGCGTTTGTGTTTTCTGTGTTTGGGTTGGGTTTGCATTTGTGGTTGGGTTTGTGTTTGCTTAGGATTTGGTTTGTTTTTGTTTGCAATTTGTGTCTTATTTGTGTTTATATTGTTGTTGGGTTTGTGTTTGTATTTGTGTTATGTTTGCGTTTTTTTGTTTTGTGTTTTGATTTTGGTTGGTTTTGGTTAGGGTGGGCAATGACTGGTATATGCTGATTACTAAACACAAATGTCATGGTCCTTTTAAGACAGGTTTTTCACAGAGGCCAGTGCAGGGCCTGCCGGGACGGCTAGTTATGTAATGAAACTTATTTTCAAGTAAAGTTACTTAATTACTTTTAAAATTGTTGCTATTACATTATCCATAAGGAAATATTATATTTAAAAACTTGAAAATATAATAAACCAGAATAGCAAAAAATGTATCTGCAGAATGGTAAAATTTACATCATAAAGTACAGGAGGTGATCAAAGCTTTTACCTCAAAATCAGAAAATGCTTTACTAGCTGTGGGATGAGAGGATGCAAGTCCAATGCCTGAATCACCATTGATCACCTGCCCCTTTTCACTGCGACCTTCTTCTGGGCTACCGAGAACAACTACATGATGAATAAGTTCCTGTGCCTGTCTTATCATTGCAAATACCCCTTGGCGTGTGTGGCGTGCACTAGAGCAATCTGGGTGTCGCAAGCAAGTCTATAAAATTATGTATCAAACAAAAAAACAGTTTAAAAAGTGTGATGTTTGTTAGACTTAAAATGCTAAACATTTTATTTTTAAATTCGATGTTCCTTTCAGGATTTTTTCACAAAAAATATTGTAATATTAAAGGGACTAAATGAAAATCCATAACTTTTAAATTAAAAATGATTTATAATTCTTTATTATTATGTAATGTGAAGATGTAACTTCTATAAATAATTTTTTTAAAAACAAACGTATTGCTCTACTCACTTTACAAGATAGCAGTAGCATCATAGTTGATTTTTCTAAAATAGCTCTAGCTGATCCCATTTGTGCTCTTTGTTTATCGCTTTTTAAATCCTAAAAGGATTATTAATTTAGATGATCAAACTGTCACTGATTTATTTCTTAGCACATATATTGTTAGACCTACAGATATGCAAGTAATTTTTAAAAAGTGTCCTTTTAACAAGCTTTTATTTCACTTGCTAACTCTGTCATCAGTCTGTCTGTCATCATGCTACTACTATTCCGCACTATTATATTTGGTGCGCAATAGTTTTCAGTAATGCAACTCTATTGTAAATAAAAAAATTTAAGTATGGAAAACAATAAACTGGGAGTGATCTACCTAAACTTTCTCAAATATTCTTATATAACACTAGGGGGGATGGCAACTTGGGATATAGACATGATTTTTAATCCATTTTTAATTACTTTTTAATTATTATATATTTAAACAAAATAATTTATTTTCTCCTTTTTAATGCATTTTCACATTAAAGCTTGTTATTAAAACGTTTTTTTATGCAATTTTTTTTACTTATGCACACACAAAATTAGAAAAAGCAATTTCTCATAGTATACATTAAGTATTTTTTATAATCTTCATCAATGCATAAGAAAAGTTAACTTAAAGGCTAGAAAAAATTGTAATAAAATGTGAGTTAAGTATAATAAAATATTTAACAAAAAATAAATTACATTCTGTCTATCTCCAGAGAGATGAGCTAGCTCAACCATATCTTTACCAAACTGACTAAATGCAGAGACAAAATCAGTAAAGTTGTTCACTTCTTCAACCTGACAGAGGCTTTGTAAAACCTGTTGAAACAATATGTTATAAAGCTATTTAAACATAACCAAAAGAATATGCTTAAAATATAACAAAGTGTGATTTTAAAATTTGACATACAATTACAACAGCTACACATTTATAATAACCTTTTCTTTGCTGAGTAGTAGCTGTTTAACAACAATACGATCAGCCAAAAGTAGTACTTTTGTAATGGCTGAAAGAAGCTGACGAGCTGCTCGTACCATAGCTGTTTTCTCTGTTGTCACTGTCTCATCTCTGTGACAAGATGTTAGCCTTTGTATTGTTTCACCTTTAGATATTTAAAAAAAGTAAAACACTGGGGGTTCACTTGGAATCCAGTATAACTATAAATGATTTTTTTCCCAGTAATTAATATTGCATCACCTGCTTGTTTATCTATATCTATCTATCTATCTATATATATAAAAAGCAATGTATGTCTGTGTGTGTGTGTGTGTGTCTGTCCTTTATGCATTACTACACCTCTCATCACATCGCCGTGAAACTTTGGGAAGTTGTTGAGAATATTTCTGGGGAGGTTTCTGCGAAAAAAAATATTTCAAATTCGCAGGGGTGGCGCCCCGGCAGGGCGCTATTTGTTTTTCTATATATACGGTATATAAAAATAATAAAAGTGAATTGCAGTGACACCGTTCACATGATCGCCATGAAACTTTGGAAAGATGTTGCGAATACTCCTGGGGAGGTTTTTGCGCAAAAAACATTTTTAAATTCGTAGGGGTGGCGCCCCGGCAGGGCGCGATTTGTTTTTCTCTATATACCGTATATAAAAATAAAAGTCGATTTTGGTTTGGCATCGTTCATCCGATAGCCATGAGACTTTGGGGAGTTCATTATACCACTCTAGGGAAGGGTTCTGTAAAAAAATAATTTTTAATTTCGCAAGGGCCGCGCCACGGGAGGATCCGATTTTTCTCTATATAAGGTATATAAAAATAAAAGTTTATTCCGGTTTTACACCTTTCATCTGATCGCCATCAAACTTTGGGAAGTTGATTAGAACACCACAGGGAAGGGTTCTGTAAAAAATCGTTTTTATTTTCGCAAGGGCGGCGCCACAGGAGGGTGCGATTTTTCTCTATATACGGTATATAAAAATAATAAAAGTGAATTGCAGTGACACCGTTCATCCGATAGGCATGAAACTTTGGGGAGTTCATTATAAAACTCTACGAAGGGTTTTGTAAAAAATCATTTTTAATTTCGCAAGGGCGGCGCCACGGGAGGGTGCAATTTTTCTCTATATACGGTATATAAAAATAAAAGTCGATTTTGGTGTGACACAGTTATCTAATAGCCATGAGACTTTGGGGGAGTTGATTAGAACATTTCAGGGAAGGGTTCTGAAAAAAAAATATCCTTTTTTAATTTCGCAAGGGCGGCGCCACGGGAGGCTGCGATTTTTCTCTATATACAGTTTATAAAAATAAAAGTCTATTTCGGTTTCACACCGTTCATCCGTGTACAGTGAAACTTTGGGGAGATGATTAGATAACTCAATAGTAGGATTCTGCAAAAAAAAAAATTGTTTAATATTGCAAGGGCGGCGCCCTCCGGGGGAGGGGGGGGGGGGGGGGGATTTTTTTTTCTCTATACACGGTATATAAAAAATAAAACTCGGATGCTGTTCATCTGAGTACCATGAAACTTTAGGGAGTAGATGAGAATACTCCCGAGAATTTTTCTGCGTAGCGAGTAAGGGGTACTACTATATTCAGCGGTAAAACTACAACAGGCTTCTAAAAATAACTTTGTAACGCGAGGAAATCCTTCTGTACAGTTTCGTCACCTTGCGAAAGATGAAAAAATAACTTTTTGAATATGAGGAGCCTACTGTAGAGTTTCGTCACTTTGCGAATGATGCAATAAGCATCTACTATTAGACAATCCAGTCAGAAATTGAGATCGAGCATCTAATAATAGACCATTAGTAACGCTAGCATATTGCATCAGTCACAATGATATTTAAAACACGTCAAATAATTTTTTTACATGTAAAAGAAAAAAATCCTGTTCATTTGTGTCACTTTAGCAAATGACGAAATCTGCATCATTATTAACAGGATGCTATTTGGCACGATGGCACCTGTTAGTTTTTAGGAGCTAGGGGTAGTACGCCGCGCCTATGTGGTAGTGTAATCGGGGGGTGGGGGCCCTGAGAGCGCCCCTCTAAGCTCTGACACAGAGGCGGTCACCGAAGTGTGTTACCATATTATTTCGGTGAGTGATTAATGTACACTCAAGGTTTTCATGCGGTAGTGTAGGTAAACCCGTGTCCTGATATTTATGATCCAAGCGCAGGCATTGTTTACATTTAAATAACTCATTTTTAGAAAAGAAGGTCACGCGTCTAAGAATATATAATTATAATTGAAATCCTAATATATTTCGTCAAACTTTCTTCTATCCCCGCGGCAACGCGCGGGGGTCGGGTACGCTAGTATATATATAAAAAAGCAATGTATGTCTGTGTGTGTCTTTTATGCATTACTACACCTCTCATCACATCGCCGTTAAACTTTGGGAAGTTGTTGAGAATACTCCTGGGGAGGTTTCTGCAGGAAAAAAATTTCAAATTCACAGGGGTGGCGCCCCAATAGGATGCGATTTGTTTTTTCTCTTTATAAGGTATATAAAAAATAAAAGTCTATTGCGGATTCACACCGTCCATCCGATCGCCATCAAACTTTGGGGAGTTGATTTGAACACTGCAGGGAAGGGTTCTGCAAAAATATATTTTTATCTTCGTAAGGGCAGCGCCCCGGGAGGATGCGATTCTTCTCCATATACGATTAATTTTTAAAAAAATGAAAGTCGGATGCGGTTCGAAACCGTTTATCAGAGTGCCATAAAACTTTAGGGAGTTGATGAATACTCCCAAGATGGTTTCTGGAAGGAGGGGGGATTCAATTTTGCAAGGGCGGCCCCCGGCAGAATGCGATTTGGCGCCCTGGTCTTTCCCATTTGCGCTATGGCAACTACGTTTGTTCTAAACAGTGTGATAGACAATGGATAAGATTTGGTGTTACAGTTGCTCACTAAATTAAATCAGACGTGTCCACCTGGTAGTGTGTGATTTTCCTGCGAACAAAAATTTCAGTTTCTGCGCCCGAAGGCTCATATGGGCTGCTGAGGGCCCTATAATAAATTTTTTTAATAATGAAAAATTAATCAAGGCTAGATTATTAACTGGGTTGTTTCCTTTTGTCCATAGAAAAATCCAAACAACTTTGTCACTTTGCAAATGATGCAATCAGCATCTATTTTTAGAAGATCCAATCAGAAATTGAGATCGAGCTTCTAATAATGTACCATTAGTGACGCTAACAAATTGCATCAGTCACACTGATGTTTATAACACGACAAATAATTTTTTTTCTTCGTGTCAAAGAAAAAATCCTGTTGATTTGTGTCACATTAGCGAATGACGCAATATGCATCATTGTTTGAGGATGCTATTTGGCGCACTGTGAGCACTATGGCGCCTATGTTAGTTTTAAGTAGCCAAGGGTAATCAGGGGGCTCTCTAGAGCACCCCTCTACGTCCCTGACACATGGGCGGTCACGAAGTGTGTTCTACCTCATTATTTCCACCCCTTACCATTATTTCGGTAAGTGATTATGTACACTAAATACTTTCATTCGGTAGTGTAAGTAAACCTGTGTCCCGATATTTATGATCCAAGGACATGCATTGTTTACATTAAAATAACTCAGTTTTAGAAAACAAGGTCACAGGTCTAAGAACTTAGGATTGGTAACACATTGATGAAACCCTTCTTATATATTTCATCACACTTCTATGCATGCTGCAACGTGCGGGGACAGGTACGGTAGTATATATATATATATATATATATATATATATATATATATATATATATATATATATATAAAGCAAAAATATGTGCTTGTTTATCTGTCTTTTATGCATTACTACACCTTTCATCCGATCGCCATGAAACTTTGTGAAGATGTTGAGAATACTCCTGGGGAGGCAGGGTGCAATTTGTGGCCCCGGGCTATCCTGTGAGCGCTATGGCGCCTATGTTTGTTTTAAACATTGTGAAAGACTATGGATAAGATTGGGTTTTAGAGTCGTTCACAAAACATAAAAAGCCGCATCTGCTGATGCCCCTGCAGGGTGCGTTTTGGAGCCCTGGGGGCAAGAATTTTTTACATTTACTCAGTTTTAGAAAACAAGGACACATAAAAATATAGGATTGGTAAAGCATTGATGAAACCCTCCTAAAATATTTTGTCAGATTTTATTTTTGTCTTTTATACATAAACATTGCTTCACCTTTCATCTGATTACCATGAAACTTTATGAAGTTGCTGAGAATACACCTGGGGAGGTTTCTGCTGAATTTTTTTTTAATTGTGCATGAGCGGCGCCTCAGCAAGTGGTCATTTGGCGCCCAGGGTTATCCCATGAGCGCTATGGTGCCTGGGTTAGTTTTTAACAGTGCAATAGACTATTAGACTATGAATAACATTGGCTGATTAGTTGTTTACAAAATTAAATCAGGCGTGTTCTCCGGTGCCCAACAGGTTGCAATATATTGTTTTAAAGATTGTGGTAGAATATGGATAAGCCGTAGCATTATAGTCATTCATCAAACTGCTGCTCCCTGGGCAAGACAGCCGGGCTATCCTGGGACTTTTGTTTAACTTCGCGGCTATGGGCGGGGACGGGCACGCTAGTGTGTGTATATGTATATATATATATATATATATATATATATATATATATATATATATATATATATATATATATATATATATATATATAGGCCTATAAAATAGGCATTTTGCCAACCATCATTTAGATTTTTGAAAAAATGATGCTTAAAATCTTACCCTTTACATAACTCATACAACAAAACTAATCAATAATACACTTACTTTACACTATTGTTAGTTTAACACCAACATTTTAAATGCACAATTAAAATTAAGGTATAATGCTTTTCTAACAGAGTTAATAATATACATACACCCTAAATATATACCCATATATATGGTAAACTGTTATTTAAATTCTAAAAATCTGTTAGTAGTTTATTATTTTTACATTCTGTTAGTTCTGTCTGAAATTGACACAACATACAACTAATATTTTCTTTAAAATCCAATAATTATCTACCCGTCCTTAGTCCATCTATGACAAAAAGTTCACAGCAGTCTGCTAGCTTTTTATTTATTACTGTATAATATCCCTTAAAGGACTACTACACTTTAAAGGAATAAACTACCTGTGATGGAACAGTTTTAAAACTAATAGGTGCATGATACTTAATATGTGCCTGTAACTTACCAGCTATGCGAGCATCATGACAAGCAAGGCACATATCAGCCTTAATATCAAGATTCTCTTCAGCTATTGACTGGCCAACTGAAACAAATCTATCGACTGCTGAGCTCACAGCAAGTCCAACTCTCTCTAAAGCTCTTTGTTGCTTTTCTGTAAGTTTTGTACGTTCTTTATGATTCACTAAGGTAGTTATCTAATAGATTAAAATTAAAAAAAATGTTTTTTAAGATCAAATAAATCAATTATTAATAAAAAAGCTTCATTTTTAAAAAGATGCAGAAATATTTGTTAGACAAAGGACTCTTCCAAAAACAAGTTTATCAGCATGCGTGTCATGTTTGCATTGAGACTAGCAATAATAATATTCAACATCTATTCTTCAACTATATGAATTTGGGTGTTTTGGTTACAAGTGCCAACAAAAACTGTTGCTATCCAGTCTAATTCAGCCTGTCATGACCAAGAATTATTTTAGTATTTATAATTATTCATTGCCTACACCTTTTCCCTGCAGCACGATTACAATATCGTTTTAACAATAAATTTTGGTATATACTTACTTAGAAAAACAAATTTATTATTTATTATCCGCATTTTAATACTTTTGACCGGCTTGCCAGATATGAAGTTACTCTTTTTACAAGACTCATAGCAAGAACAAAACTGCTATTTGAGATTGACTGTGATGTCACTTTTATTTTGCCCCAAACAAGCAGTGTCAAACACTGTACAGTCTACAAACTCCCTGATCTTTAGTTGTAGTTTATAGATAGATTATAATACTGCTCTACTAACATGTTTAAATTAGGAATGCAATTTTCTGCACTGATATACCAGTTAATAGACATTAATTATTATACCAGACGTTAATTATTAGCTATGGGTAGATTGAAGTTTGTGATGTATTAAATGTTAAAAGTAAGAAAAAAAAATTATTACTTCCATGTTATAAATTAGTTTACACATTCAGCTTATAATTCTGAGTTCAGTTAGAACTATGGATAGTTTCAACAGGTGTTAGGGTGAAGAGGACAATCCATTACTGATATCATTATCAGTCTTGACGTTTTATAAGTATGACTTTTTCTACAATACTCCCAAATAAAGCCATCCACACATTTCAAAACGGAATTAAAATTAACGCATCTGCCCGACTGCTTGTTCTGTTTTTACAAAGAGTGCTAAGCTCCACTTGAAATCCTAATATTAATTACATATGTTACAAATTTTTCTGGCTTTTAAAACTTATTTTAAGGCATAGTATTTATAGATTCCATAACGTTTGGCATTAAAATAAATTAAAATTTTCCAGCCAGAAAAAGATATGTATGTGCAATGGAGAGAAACTACCGCCTTCATTCGCAGTGATGTTTTCGATGGTACTGTGCATGCATGTGTTTACAAACAAAACTGCAGAACCCTAACCCTATCCCTAACTGTACTAACCCTAGTGCAGCTATTAAAGGTCGCTGCGCATACGCAGAACTATTGAGTTTCGTATTTTCTGCCGAAACATCTTTTACAGAGTAGACACTTCGTTAAAATTATGATGAGATTTTGCAAGATAAGCAGTTTTTTTCATTTGTCGTGGATAGGACCCTTAAAATGAACATAAAAAAGCGGAGCATGACATTTCACTCTCAGGGTTAGATGTAATTTCTGGTTTCGGAAAGGAGACGGACTACTTTATTATTATTGCCCTATCCTGCTATAGATATCTAATCAATTCTAATATCAATATGGTCAATATGCTTATGTTCGGGGGATTTTTTTTATACCAGTGTCTGATAATAGAATCTTTTAAAAAATGATTTTATGTTACTGGTAGTTGACTAAAAATACACACATGGCATGCTAATGTACTACTGTCAATATGCTCACCATATCCGATATCCCTAGCTGCTAACCCGTCTAACATACAATTTCAAACCAAAAATGTTCTCTCTTACTATCTAGATCTAGATTCTAGACTAGATCTAGATCTAATTCTAACCACTAAAATCTAAATTGTCTAAATCTAATCGTGATTACTAGATCTACACACTACTGTCTACACAGTTACTCACAGTAGATTCTAGTCAGTAGGCCTACTCAATTGGCTAAAACTAACAACTTGAACTTTAAAAAAGTAACAAACTAAACAAAACAAGCTAACACACATTTTTGGAAGAGTCTATTATCGCCTATCGGACACCGGTATCTTAAATCATCCGTTATTTTACCTGGGTTACTAATGGTACAAGAGTTTGTTCTATTGATTTTGTACGGATTTCTAAAGTTAACTTAGATTCGTTTCTAGGTTGATATCCAGCCATTCTTGCGAGCATAAATATTATATTGAATAACTCAGCCTAGATCTCGATCTAATCTAGATCTAGTAGTATTTTTATTTTAGGCAACGACTCAATTTATTCATAATAAAAAGATATTGCTTTTTTTGTTTTACAAATAATCTAGATTTTAAAAAAATATAGATACAGCTCAGCTGATACTTCTATTTTAGAAATAAAATGTCATGGTTTGAAAAATAAACAAGTTATTATAATTTTTAAAAATATTCTTGTTTCGTTTACTCAAGTTTACAGGGTTATTGGTTTTTTGTTTGTTTGTAGGGGGGCGGCGACCCGATGTCAGTGATGTCCTCCTGCTATGTTTTGCAGTAGTATGTTTGTGTACTTTGAATAGTTGAACTAGCTTAGTTTATATTTGTTTATTATTTTGAGTTTTTTTACTTTTTTTGTGAACAAACCCCACTCAATCTAAGACATTCTTTCGACACAAAATACTGATGTAGGCATACTATGATATGATTATACGATCGATTAAAATTAAGGTACTAAGTTTAGGCTACTAATTTTTTATTAATAGTAATATTATAATATAACTAAGGTAGGTTCAAGTTCGACAAGTTTTAGATCTGTAATGAATTTTAGTTGTTTGTTTGTATCCTAAAAAATTGTAAAATGAATTTTTGAGTATTTTATCCCAAAATCACATAATATAATTATTAATATAATATATTATATAGGCCTACCAAGTTAGTTAGAGAAAGGATTAAGAATTCCATTGATACCAAATTTATATTTCTAGCTTTACGCCTAATAGTTTATTAGTAGGGAAGAAATAATTTTTTTTTTCTTTTTAAAATGTAGGCTACTGTCTTTTTATAAGCTTTGTAAAAATGTTTGGATAATTAACTATTAATTTTAGATAACAATGTCCGATAATAGACTCTTCCATAAAATAGGTGTGTTGGGTAGTTATTATTAGTATTGTAATCTCGACTAATTTTATGGTTAGATATTAGGGTTAGGCGTGTGGTGGGACTAGGGTTGGAGGTTAGGGTAAGGGACGGGTGTTGGGAAATTGCGAGACACGAAAAGCGAAATGGCGAGGCAGGAAAATGCGAGAAGGGCGCAAAAACGGTGGGTCACATGACTTTTTGTCTCGCATATTACCACAACCCGATACTTACGCTGGATGGTGTTAAAATGCGAAGATTTCTGCAAAAAATTTACCGCACCAGATGTACAGTGTTTTTTTTTTTGTGCAGACTTCAAAGACGTTTCGTTTACATTGTTAAAACTTCCTATTTTTTTTCCGTCGCTAGACATACTTATGATTTGTGAACTCCCCCCATCTTTTGTGTCGACTTAGAATACCACCTTGTTTGAAACCGCCCGAAATACCGCCGACAATAGATCAACTTCTTTCTTTTGTGTGGAACGCCGAGGCCACCTGATTTACCGTCTTTGAAGATCACCGTGCCCCAATCCGCTGCTGCCGCAGACATATTTTGTATTGTTGGATAGAAACTTTGTATTATAGCCGCCGCCAGTGTTGTGTGGGATGAACTGGGAGGTCAACTGTGACATGTTGTGAATGTGGATTGGAAGAAGTAGCCAAAGAAAAATGTATAAATGGGAGTCTAATGAACTGGGTTAGATGTACTATGTGTGAAAGATGGTGTCACAAGGTGTGTTTGAGTAGTTTGACTGTTTCAGAAGATTTTGTTTGTAAATTTTGTTTGCAATTAAAATTACTTAATAAAAAAAAAATTACACTTTTTAGAACTGTTTATACTTTTACACTTTTTGCAAGTACAACAATCCATGAATACATGTTGCAGAATATCTCTCCTGCTGAAAAGATTATACCAGTTCACAATGCCACAGCTCACGTTTGTATAAACATGAGCGGGCTAGATTGAGATGGGATTTTCCTCTCGCTTACGAGAGCGGGCGATGACAGTAGCACAGCAACGTTAGGATTTTTTAATAGATCTATCTATCTTCTTAGTATCTATATATATGTATACTAACCGTCCCGGCCAGGCCCTGCTCTGGCTTCTGTGAAAACCTTTCTGTTAAAGACCATTACCTGTGTGTTTACTAATCATCATAAACCCGGCATTGCCCACCAAACCACAACCAACCAAAACCTAAACAACAAAACGCAAACATAACGCTAACACAATTACAAATACAAACGAAAACAAAAACCTAACAACAAACCCAACCACAACCACAAACACCAATACGAACACAAAGAGAAAAAAAAACGAAAAAGCAAACGAAAACAAACCAAATCCAAACGCAAAACCAACCACAAACACAAACCCAAAGAAAGAAAACACAAACAAAAAAGCAAACGAAAACAAACCAAATCCTAACGCAAAACCAACCACAAACACAAATACAAACACAAACCCAAAGAAAAAAAACACAAACGAAAAAGAAAAAAGAAAGAACAAAAACGAACCAAATCAAAATGCAACCACTAACGCAAACCCAACCTAAACACAATGAAAATACAAACGCGAACATAAACGCAAAGTGCTCACAGTCTAGCCCGGGGAGAATCGCCTGTTTCAGCTTAATAAACGACTATAGTACCCCAACTTATTCATAGTCTTTTGCACTCACTTAAACGAACGTAGGCGCCAAACCGAACACGGGAGGTCCGGGGCCTCAAATAGCACCCTGTCTGGGCGCCAGAGGACGCCCGGATTCGATTCACTTAAAGACTATAGTAACCTTTCTTATCCATACTCTATCGCACTGTTTAAAGCGAAATTATGCACCATAGGATAGCCCAGAGCGCCAAATTGAACCCTGGTCGGGCGCCGGCGGACGCGCCTGTTTCAATTTAATGAACAATTATAATACTCCAAGCTTAACCGTAAAAAACCTACAACATTTGCACTTGATCAATCCCCGCTAATTATGTAATTATTTTTTTCCCAACACCAAAACAAAGTAATAAAAAGTAAATTCTTTTCCACTAATGCAATGTTTTACAAAGGGAAGTAATTGTGTTTTCCTAATTTATCAAAGGGAAGTAAGTGCCAAAGGACTAAATATAAATAATTTTCAGACATAATTAGAATTTTTGTTATTTTTTTTTAATTGTGTTTAATGAACATGCCGACAATTATTACTATCAGTTTGAAAAATGAAAATTATTTCCCAACACTTTCAATAGTAATTTTTTAACTCATAAATTTAGACAAATGCACACGGTAATAGTCTAACACTTTAATCAATCGAAGTATGTCAACGACAAACATATTTATTTTTACATACAGAATTGAGCTTTATATATTAGATATATATATATATATATATATATATATATATATATACATATATATATATATATATATATATATACATATGTAACTAGGGTAGGCCTAGCTACTAGTTACAAATCTGTTACAACTGATAACGAACGATAAGCCGCGACGCAGTATTACAGTCTGATGCAACCGATAGCAGGTGGCTTATTGGATCGGACTGATAACAATCTCAAAGCCAACGCGTGCTATTTTGGGAAACGGTACGAGGGGATTCAGACGGCCTGTCAACTTTGATTGATAGGATGCAGATGTTTTAATCGGGCTGTACGTTAGAACTGCGCAACTAGTAGTCGGAGACATCGATTACAAATATCGATGAATACAAGTACAAGGACGAGTACGAATACAAGGGATAAATAGGAGGGGACGGCGGAGCTCTCTCCCTTTTTCGATCGCTCGCTCTCTTCATCGCTCGCTTTGTCTGTGTGACATATCAAGTTGGTTATATTGTGTTAAGAAGGACAATAGACATGTGGATTCAGTTATATGAAGCCTAGTGAGGACTGTTAGGGGTCAGTTGATTCAGACTATTATTGTGAAGCATTCCTGTTGATTCATTGTGTTATATTGAAGCATTTCTTGATTCATGTAATAAAAGGATCAATAGCGATTTAGGCACCCATAGTCAACCTTGTGCATAACTGTGTTTAGTGTGTGTGTGAATTCGAACATTCAGGAACAGTGAAAATTGAGGAACGAGGAAAATTTTTCATACACACACGGTAAGAAAGAACTCTTTTGTTTTACTTACGGAATAAAATGTCTACTCTGGACGAGAAGCAGACCCATATAGTGGTCCTACCCAGAGAGTCCCACATTAACAAATTTTACGGGGACGGAGATCCAACTTTAACCAACAGGTTCAGTGAAGAGGTCAAAGCGGCCTGGGCCTCGAGAGGCATGTCACCAGAGGAAAGATTAAGACTGCTGATGGGCAGTATAGGAGAGACGGTCAGGGCAGAGGTCAAATGCCACGATAAAACCGTCCAATCAGATCCAGATAAGGTGCTGGATCTGATTATGGAGACCTTTGGGGAGAGACGGTCGGGATCGCAACTGCTGTCAGGGTTCGTAGGCTTAAGGCAGAGAATGGCGGAGAGTGTGATGGAGTACTCACACCGGATGAACAGGGCCTTTGATTCGGTAAAGGTCAAAACACCTGACATTGATGTGCGCCTACTGAGGGACCATTTCATCGAGGGGCTAGCAACCCCGATCTTAAAGAGAGAGTTGAAAGAGGAGGTCCACAAAGACCCGCAGTTGACCTTCCTTCAGGTCAGGAACTCAGCGATCCGCAGGTCCGAGGATGAGGACCAATCGAACTGTTCGGTGGACAAAGTCTCTGTGCCGGAACAGAGACAATCCCCACCCACAGGGGCCGACACGATGGAGACCATGATGGCTCAACTGTTGGCCCACCTAGATAAGGTTGACCAACGTTTGGAGAGGTTAGAAAGCAGGTCAACAGCTGAGAATCAGGAAAAGAACGGGACAAAACAGAGACAGGTTGGACGGCCGCGTCCTGCCAAGCCATTACTCCAATGGACGGCCGACGGTCGACCAATTTGCTGGTCCTGTTCACAACCCGGACATATGGCACGGTACTGCCAGGGAAACGGTCGTCCTCTGTAAGGCAGGGCCAGGCTACAGAGGGGCGAGGTTATGGCCCAAGAAACAAAATGATGGGAGTCTGTCCCGAAATGGTGATTACGATTGGGGACATCGCGGTGAAGGCAATTGCGGATACAGGCTCCCAGGTGACGACAATCACGGAAAATTTTTACACCAAATGGATGAAAGGAAAAGACCATAGGTTGAGGTCTGACACATGCATGCGCCTGACGGCAGCTAATGGACTAACCATTCCATACTGTGGTTATTTTCTGGCGGATGTCGTGGTGGCGGGACATAGGTTGAAGCAGGTTGGGGTGTTCGTTACGAAACACAACCTAGAGACAAATGTGTCAAATATACCTTGCCTGTTGGGCATGAATATTCTTGGCCAGTTGCCAGAATTTCTTACAAATATTGTCGGATCGACCACACCAGGTCGGGGATCCAAGTTGGCCAGGTTTGCCAAGACCAGAGGAAGGATATCAGTCCCGGCAAACACGGTCAAGGCAATCACATTACAAATTGGTGATAGAAGTGTGAATGGTGATGTGATGATAGAACCATGTGGCGCCGCACTGAGGGCAGGCGTCGTGTTACTGCGGACATACACATCAGCGGAAAATGGACTAGTTCAAGGATTAGTGGCAAATGTTTTGGATGAGGAAATTTTTATACCGCCTAATACTCTGGTAGGAGTACCACAGAACGTCGAGGTACTAAGGTCGGCACAGTGCATCGAACTGAGCAATACCAGCAGTAATGAAGTAACAATTAGGTCGGTCAATGTGACGGCCGAGGTGAAGAAAGAGGATGGCCGATCATATACATTCCCGGAAACTGAGGACCCAAAACTAAATGAATTGTTGAATAAGTACAGGGATATATTTGCCTCGTACGAGGGTGATTTGGGTTACACGGAAGTAATAAAACACCAGATACCCTTACTACAAGACAAGCCGGTGGCGCAACCTTATCGAAGATTACCACCGAGTCACTACTCTGCGGTGAAGGCACACCTGAACGATCTACTAAAAAAGGGAATTATTACAACCAGCACTAGCCCGTATGCGGCACCGATAGTAGTGGTAAAAAAGAAGTCAGGGGAGATAAGACTGTGTTGTGATTACCGGAAATTGAACAATATCACAAGAAGGGATGCATTCCCCTTGCCTCGTATTGATGAATGTCTTGATGCGTTGGGGGGAGCAAGATTTTTTTCTACCTTGGATTTGGCTAGCGGCTACCACCAAGTGGCCATGCACCCCAACGATCAACATAAAACTGCATTTATTTCTCCACTGGGACTGTACGAGTGGACCCGTATGCCGTTTGGTCTGACTAATGCACCTGCTACATTCCAGCGAGTAATGCAGAGTGCTATGAGTGACTTTCTATTTCAAATAATGTTGGTGTACTTGGATGATATACTAGTTTACTCAAAAACTTGGGAGGACCATCTAAAAAGATTAGAACAAGTGTTTCTCCGTCTTAGGGAGATAGGAGTAAAGCTGAACCCAGACAAATGCTGCTTTGGTCTGAAATCGGTACATTTTTTGGGTTATGTGATTTCGTCGGATGGCATCGCCACTGACCCAGATAAAATTGCAGCTGTTAAAGAATGGAAACAACCAACAACTACGGTAGAGGTCAGGTCATTCTTGGGTTTTGCCTCCTATTATAGAAAATTTGTGCCTGGTTTTGCAAAAATTGCCGCACCATTGCATGACTTGGTAAACAAAATGACAAAGAAACACAGTAAGGAGAAAAAGAAAGGCAAAACACAACTGATAGGTGAATTATGGACTGATGAATGCCTGAACTCGTTTAAGCTCTTGAAAAAGGCTTTGACAGAGGCGCCGATATTGGGATACGCGGACTTTGACAAACCATTTCGGTTAGAAATCGACGCCAGCTCTAAAGGTCTGGGAGCTGTGCTATCACAACAACAAAAGCAAGGTTTCAGGGTTATTGCGTATGCCAGTCGAGCTCTGAAGGAATCAGAGAAGAACATGACAAATTACAGCGCCATGAAACTAGAACTTTTGACATTAAAATGGGCTGTGACTGAAAAATTCAGGGACTATCTATTAGGTGCTAAATGTGTGGTATACACTGACAATAACCCCCTGAGTCACCTAAAGACAGCAAAGTTGGGATCCATCGAACAGAGATGGGCAGCAGAATTGGCACTCTTTGACCTAGAGATAAAATATCGCCCGGGGCGGTCCAATGGCAATGCGGACGCTTTATCAAGGAATCCTTACGAGAGACCGGGTGATGAGGAAGAAACGCTGACAGGAATATGTGAGGTCAGAGCGTCAACAGAGATCCCTCACGGGGTGCAAGTGAGGCAGAACGGACAGACCGGGGTGGAGCACATTTCCACAGAGCCCGGACATACGGACAGTAGTGATTTTAACGGCCTTAATCACAAAAAGATAAGAGATGCCCAGAGAACGGATAGTGGCTTACAACCGCTATTGAAATACGTCCAGGAACAAAAATTCCCAGGAGGAAGGGAAAGAGAACAATTTGGTCGAGAAACAAAGAAAATACTGAGTCAGTGGGACCGTCTCAGTATAGAGGATGGTGTTCTCAGGCGGAGAATTCATGACCAAATTGATGGGACAATACACCAGGTGGTGGTGCCTGGACAATTACGAGAAGAAGTGCTAAGGTTGGCACATGACAGGGCAGGACACCAGGGTCAGGACAGGACGCACAAAATATTACGACAGAGGTGTTACTGGCCCAATATGGAAATGGAGGTCAAACGCCATTGTGAGGCTTGTGTGAGGTGTCAGCATGCGAAAATGCCAGTTGTCAAAATGAGACAGCCAGCAGGACACCTACTAGCGACAAAACCACTAGAGATTGTGGCTATGGACTTTACGTCGTTGGAGCAATCATCGGATGGGACGGAACATGTGTTGGTAATGACTGATGTATTCACCAAATGGACTGTGGCGGTGCCCACACGAGATCAGACTGCCAAAACAGTGGCAAAGGTCTTAATAGAACATTGGTTCATCAAATATGGCATACCAAGACAATTACACTCTGACCAAGGAAGGGCCTTCGAGTCAGAAGTAATCAACCAACTGTGCAGCCACTACGGGATCAACAAATCTAGAACAACCACATTTAATCCGAAAGGAAACGGACAGTGTGAGCGGTTCAACCGCAGCATGCATGATTTGCTGCGTACTCTAGAACCTGAACAGAAAAAACGTTGGCCTGATTTTCTCCCGGAGTTGGTATATCTATACAACTGCACACCCCATGCCACAACCGGCTTTTCGCCATACATGTTGCTGTTCGGACGGGAGGCTCGACTCCCTCTTGATTTGTTCCTAGGAAAAAGGGAGAGTATGACTGGCTCATACACCGCACTGGAATATGTGAATGAACATATGAGAAGAATTAGAGAAATGTACAGGGTAGTACAGGAAAGACTAGAACATGAATCTCGGCGAAGGGAACCGCCGGTACAGACAAAGGACCCGCCACTCAAACTGAACGACAGGGTATTACTGCGTAGCCACCCGTTAGGCAGAAACAAAATCCACGATCTCTGGGGACAGGAGATATGGCAAGTCGTGGAGATGCCTAAAGTAGCAGGTGGCCCCTTTAAGATAAGACCCATCGATCACGCCAAACCGGATCGGTGGGCGAACATTGCTCAATTGAAGAAATATTGGAATAGGCAAGAAGAGCAGTTACACACAGAGAAACCTAAGACAATTAGGGAACCGGAAGTTACAACGGAAATTCACATACCCATCCCGGAACCATATCACCATCAACAGAACAACGGCGATACACAAGTGGAGGATAACGGCAACAAAGAGGATCCCGTTCCTTCCAGAAGCAGAGAGACAGTAGACCATCAGATAAGTGGTCCGCGGAGAAGTTTGAGGAACAGAAGGAAGACGAAATTTTTTTGTCAGCAACCATCAATTCTTTCATGGTCGCGCTGGTATGAGAACAGACTGTTCAAAAAGCTATAAAAGTGAACTGGTGAAGGCACCAAATGGAAAGGGTGGATGTGAATTCTAGAACTGTTTTGTGTCTCAGGAAGATGATGTAGACACAGTTGATATGTGAAATGGGTATGACTGTCAATCGTATACGAATGGGACGTCGTGGATAGTGAGTGGAACAATAAAGTTTTTTTTACGATTGTGCGATTGACTTTGGAGGAGTGCACCTGCCAGGCGTTGTTTGTGGTTGAAAACACACAAAAAAAGGCAGGGGTGGATGTAACTAGGGTAGGCCTAGCTACTAGTTACAAATCTGTTACAACTGATAACGAACGATAAGCCGCGACGCAGTATTACAGTCTGATGCAACCGATAGCAGGTGGCTTATTGGATCGGACTGATAACAATCTCAAAGCCAACGCGTGCTATTTTGGGAAACGGTACGAGGGGATTCAGACGGCCTGTCAACTTTGATTGATAGGATGCAGATGTTTTAATCGGGCTGTACGTTAGAACTGCGCAACTAGTAGTCGGAGACATCGATTACAAATATCGATGAATACAAGGACGAGTACGAATACAAGGGATAAATAGGAGGGGACGGCGGAGCTCTCTCCCTTTTTCGATCGCTCGCTCTCTTCATCGCTCGCTTTGTCTGTGTGACATATCAAGTTGGTTATATTGTGTTAAGAAGGACAATAGACATGTGGATTCAGTTATATGAAGCCTAGTGAGGACTGTTAGGGGTCAGTTGATTCAGACTATTATTGTGAAGCATTCCTGTTGATTCATTGTGTTATATTGAAGCATTTCTTGATTCATGTAATAAAAGGATCAATAGCGAACCTGCATCTTCGAGTCTTTCTACTGTAGTCGATGTTGTGTAGCATGAGTGGTTAAACTCGTTACATTTGGCACTACAGGCAAATAGTCTCGTAACATGTGGCGTTGCGAGCAGGGTAACTGTTAGCTCGTTACAATTGGCGTCGTCGGCAGTTAACTGTTCGCTCGTTACAATTGGCGTTGTCGGGCAGGATAGACTCGGGGACTCGTTACACATATATATATATACATATCTATATATATAAAGCAAAGTGGTCGGGTGCCCGATAGGGCACTTCCCGGCGCCGCAGGCGCGTCAAATTTGGCACGAAGGTGCCTTGGGGCGATAGAACACGATGGCCGGTGAAGGTTTGCCAAAAAGTCTACGGACAGAGGGTCAAAACTGACCTCAACTGACCGGCGCCTTATATGGGCTATATTACGAAAAAAAAATTCCTCCGACGACCCCCCTTGAAATTTTTTGAGGTGGTAGGAGAACACCTTGGGGTGTCACAAAAAACTCGGCATATCTGGGAAAACTTCGTAAAGGGGTCAAAACTGACCAGTTGTATTTCCCTATATAATCTTTGTATTTTATGGGAAAAACAGAGGGTCATTTCAACGCAGACTTTAGGGTACTTAAACTCAGTATATCTGGCTAATTTTTTGCATACTCTTAGGTCAATGGCTTGACCTTTAGGGAAAACTATCGGTTTGACTCAAAGCCCTCGACGAGGGCTAAAAAGTGACCGCGAGTGAAATTCTCTTTATATGAGCTCTATTACGAAAAAAAAATTCCTCCGACGACCCCCCTTGATATTTTGTGAGGTGGTAGGAGAACGCCTTGGGGTGTCACAAAAAACTCGCCATGTCCGGGAAAAATCGGGAAATGGGTCAAAACTGACCAGTCGTATTTCCCTATATAATCTTTGTATTTTATGGGGAAAACAAAGGGTCATTTCAAAACGGATTTTATGGCACTTACCCTCTTTACATCTGGCTCAGTTTTGGCATGCTTATAGGTAAATGGCTTGACCTTTAGGGAAAACTGTCGGTTACACTCAAAGCCCTCGACGAGGGCTAAAAAGTAACCGCGAGTGAAATTCTCTTTATATGAGCTCTATTACGAAAATAAAATTCCTCCGACGACCCCCCTTGAAATTTTGTGAGGTGGTAGGAGAACACCTTGGGGTGTCACAAAAAACTCGGCATATCTGGGAAAACTTCGTAAAGGGGTCAAAACTGACCAGTTGTATTTCCCTATATAATCTTTGTATTTTATGGGAAAAACAGAGGGTCATTTCAACGCAGACTTTAGGATACTTAAGCTCAGTATATCTGGCTAATTTTTTGCATGCTCCTAGGTCAATGGCTTGACCTTTAGGGAAAACTGTCGGTTACACTCAAAGCCCTCGAAGGTTGCTAAAAAGTGACCGCGAGTGAAATTCTCTTTATATGAGCTCTATTACGAAAAAAAAATTCCTCCGACGACCCCCCTTGATATTTTGTGAGGTGGTAGGAAAACGCCTTGGGGTGTCACAAAAAACTCGCCATGTCCGGGAAAAATCGGGAAATGGGTCAAAACTGACCAGTCGTATTTCCCTATATAATCTTTGTATTTTATGGGGAAAACAAAGGGTCATTTCAAAACGGATTTTATGGCACTTACCCTCTTTACATCTGGCTCAGTTTTGGCATGCTTATAGGTAAATGGCTTGACCTTTAGGGAAAACTGTCGGTTACACTCAAAGCCCTCGACGAGGGCTAAAAAGTAACCGCGAGTGAAATTCTCTTTATATGAGCTCTATTACGAAAATAAAATTCCTCCGACGACCCCCCTTGAAATTTTGTGAGGTGGTAGGAGAACACCTTGGGGTGTCACAAAAAACTCGGCATATCTGGGAAAACTTCGTAAAGGGGTCAAAACTGACCAGTTGTATTTCCCTATATAATCTTTGTATTTTATGGGAAAAACAGAGGGTCATTTCAACGCAGACTTTAGGATACTTAAGCTCAGTATATCTGGCTAATTTTTTGCATGCTCCTAGGTCAATGGCTTGACCTTTAGGGAAAACTGTCGGTTACACTCAAAGCCCTCGAAGGTTGCTAAAAAGTGACCGCGAGTGAAATTCTCTTTATATGAGCTCTATTACGAAAAAAAAATTCCTCCGACGACCCCCCTTGATATTTTGTGAGGTGGTAGGAAAACGCCTTGGGGTGTCACAAAAAACTCGCCATGTCCGGGAAAAATCGGGAAATGGGTCAAAACTGACCAGTCGTATTTCCCTATATAATCTTTGTATTTTATGGGGAAAACAAAGGGTCATTTCAAAACGGATTTTATGGCACTTACCCTCTTTACATCTGGCTCAGTTTTGGCATGCTTATAGGTAAATGGCTTGACCTTTAGGGAAAACTGTCGGTTACACTCAAAGCCCTCGACGAGGGCTAAAAAGTGACCGCGAGTGAAATTCTCTTTATATGAGCTCTATTACGAAAATAAAATTCCTCCGACGACCCCCCTTGAAATTTTGTGAGGTGGTAGGAGAACACCTTGGGGTGTCACAAAAAACTCGGCATATCTGGGAAAACTTCGTAAAGGGGTCAAAACTGACCAGTTGTATTTCCCTATATAATCTTTGTATTTTATGGGAAAAACAGAGGGTCATTTCAACGCAGACTTTAGGATACTTAAGCTCAGTATATCTGGCTAATTTTTTGCATGCTCCTAGGTCAATGGCTTGACCTTTAGGGAAAACTGTCGGTTACACTCAAAGCCCTCGACGAGGGCTAAAAAGTGACCGCGAGTGAAATTCTCTTTATATGAGCTCTATTACGAAAAAAAAATTCCTCCGACGACCCCCCTTGATATTTTGTGAGGTGGTAGGAGAACGCCTTGGGGTGTCACAAAAAACTCGGCATATCTGGGAAAACTTCGTAAAGGGGTCAAAACTGACCAGTTGTATTTCCCTGTATAATCTTTGTATTTTATGGGAAAAACAGAGGGTCATTTCAACGCAGACTTTTGGGTACTTAAGCTCAGTATATCTGGCTAATTTTTTGCATGCTCCTAGGTCAATGGCTTGACCTTTAGGGAAAACTGTCGGTTACACTCAAAGCCCTCGACGAGGGCTAAAAAGTGACCGCGAGTGAAATTCTCTTTATATGAGCTCTATTACGAAAAAAAAATTCCTCCGACGACCCCCCTTGATATTTTGTGAGGTGGTAGGAGAACGCCTTGGGGTGTCACAAAAAACTCGGCATATCTGGGAAAACTTCGTAAAGGGGTCAAAACTGACCAGTTGTATTTCCCTATATAATCTTTGTATTTTATGGGAAAAACAGAGGGTCATTTCAACGCAGACTTTTGGGTACTTAAGCTCAGTATATCTGGCTAATTTTTTGCATGCTCTTAGGTCAATGGCTTTACCTTTAGGGAAAACTGTCGGTTACACTCAAAGCCCTCGACGAGGGCTAAAATGTGACCGCGAGTGAAATTCTCTTTATATGAGATCTATTACGAAAAAAAAATTCCTCCGACTACCCCCCTTGAAATTTTGTGAGGTGGTAGGAGAACACCTTGGGGTGTCACAAAAAACTCGGCATATCTGGGAAAACTTCGTAAAGGGGTCAAAACTGACCAGTTGTATTTCCCTATATAATCTTTGTATTTTATGGGGAAAACAGAGGGTCATTTCCAAACGGATTTTAGGGCACTTACCCTCTTTACATCTGGCTAAGTTTTGGCATGCTCCTAGGTCAATGGCTTGGTCGTAGGTCAGACCTGTCGGTTACACTCAAAGCCCTCGACGAGGGCTAAAAAGTGACCGCGAGTGAAATTCTCTTTATATGAGCTCTATTACGAAAAAAAATTTCCTCCGACGACACCCCTTGATATTTTGTGAGGTGGTAGGAGAACGCCTTGGGGTGTCACAAAAAACTGGCCATGTCCGGGAAAAATCGGGAAACGGGTCAAAACTGACCAGTTGTATTTCCCTATATAAACTTTGTATTTTATGGGGAAAACTGGGTAATTTCTACACAAATTTTAGGGTACCTCTTCTTTGTATAACTGGCTAATGTTTTGCATACACCTCTATAAATAGATGGGCCGTATGGAAAACCTGTTGGTCAGCATTAAAGCCCTCGAAGAGGGCTAAAAATGACTGCGAGTGAAATTCTCATTATAAGAAATTTGGTCAATTGGTCTATGAGCAGGGGAGGTAACTTTTTAATGTAACAATTTTTTAATATTTTGTATACTCTTTTTAAGAAAAAACAAAAATCATAAAGTATAGCATTGTTTTAAATGGATATTGTGTTATAAATTAAGTTTTGTATTGTATTGAAATTGTAAAATTAATTGCAAAAGTAATTTAATATAATATTTGATCGATAATTTTTATGAAAGCCCTTTCAGTTCTAATAACCTTGCGAGTAATAAGTTTGCGAATATTCCATCATTTTATGGGCACAATAAAAGTACCCGACTGTATAAATTTAGGCCCTAAGCATTTAACATAACAGCCAATCACCTATAAATTAATCATTCAATTTCTCAACTTTTTTGAAAACCTAAGCGAAGCTAGGCAGTATGCCTAGTATATATATATATATATATATATATATATATATATATATATATATATATATATATATGATGAAATCTAGATACAAAATAACAACATACAACACTCGTGTTAAAAATAAAAATTTAAATAAATAAAGATAAAAAAAGCACAAAAAAAACTTTTTTTCGCAAAAGGTGTCTCGTTATTTACCCTTGATTTCGCAGGTATGTCTCGCATTATGTTCTCGCATTTTCCCGCCTCGCCATTTCGCTTTTCGCGTCTCGCAATTTCCCAACACCCATTAGGGACAGGGTTACCATTGACATTAGCCAGCAATGTGTGTATTTAGTAACCTAACACCCTTTTTTTAAAGAAGATTCTATTATCGGACAATGGTATAAAAATTCTCCTGATAGACTTAATGTTAAAAACATCAAATTTAGCATGATGTGTGGACATGTGGGAGGCTGCTGTGCTGGAAGTTGAGGGCTAGAATCCATCAGATACTTTATCTTTTATGCCCCTATATTTTCAAAAATTTATTTTTTCCCGTTCATGAAAGAGTTACTTTTTTTTTTTTTTTTTTTTTGTTTGTGATATGATTGCTGGCATAGGGCCTATCTGCACACACAAAAAAAACCTGTCCCTTAGATTTTTGCTAAGGGAAAAAAAACTTGGGAAAAGTGGAAACTGTCAATTATAGCTGTTAGATTAGTATAGATTTAATTAGAGTACATAACAAAAATTGATCATCTATGACCTACGTAGTCATAGTAGATATGAGCCTAAAAGCTTAATTAAACTTAAACCATATTTCTTAAATGGACACAATAACAAATAGCATCACTCTCAATCTATACCTCACTCCCTAGTCGCAAAGCTTTTAAATGCACTGAACATAAGAAAATAAAACAAACTTTCTGTTTAATAAAAGCATTGGTGGCTCATGAAATCTCTACACTTTTTATATTTGTTTTATTTTTAAAGAAAATCCTTTATTTTAAACTTTATTTAAGCTTCATTGTCATCTGCTCTATTTCTTGCTGGTAATCCCTGTTCGCAGTTGCCAAAATATTTTTATTTCTTCATTTAAGACCTTATTTAATGACTTGATACCTACAGATTTATCATTTGTTTACAACAATACTGAATTATCAATTGAGCTAATGAAATATTTCAATTTAGGACCTGATATCAAGCATTGGCATTAAAGAGGATTAATACAACTTAAAAGAAACTACATTGAAATTTGGAATGATACGCTCAAGATCATTTGATTTGAACCTGGTTCATAATCATAGACCATTTTTAAATGACTTTGAGAATGATGAGGTCAGTAAAAAATTTCAACTTTAACCTTTTACTTGGTGGGAAATTGAAGGTAGGGCCCTACAGAATACAGAAGTGTGTTCAAAATTGAACATTTACAACATTTACACACTTCATAACATATAATAGAACATCCTCTTTAAAGTTTTTTGAATATTATCCTAAAATACTACTTTGAAGCTGTGCATTTTTAATTCAATCAACTCTGTTATTGTCAATCTTAACCTCACCTGTCTATATGTCAGTCTACATTCTGCCAGTTTTTACAAGCTTTTTCTTAGTTTACAAGGTCTGTGGATTTGTGGTCAAATCTAGCTACTCAATTCTAACCCACTTCTACTGCTTTAATCTGATTCAAACTTTCCAGATACATAACTTTTTGGCCAGAACATTGTGATTAAAAATTAGTTTTTGAGACTACTCTATTCAGTAATAAAGGGAGATAATGAGATAAGGAAATATTGCTTAGGTGACTAAGGTGTTGTTTTTACACTTGAGAGTTAATTTTAGAGTTAAGGTTGCAAGCTGAATAATTTTAGCATGTGGCATGTCAAATTAATTAAGAAAAATGAAATGGAGAAAAAATATGGTACTGTTTTATAAAACTTCAATACAGACTTACTATTTTCATATATAATATCTTTATATATTTGTTTTGTAGATTTGATTGTAGTTTTTGCTTTGTTTTCCAACACACTCACACTGACTGTTTAAAGTAACAGCCTGATTACCTTTTTATTTATTTTTTTATTTATTTCTTTATTAACTACGGTCAGAAAATATTTACTTTATAAGTGTGTTAGCTATCTACAAGTCTCCAAAAAGCAGTGCATATATTGATCTGTTAGTCCTGCAGTAAATTTAAATCTGGTGTTACATGTCAGGAGAGCTGACAGGAGCTTTTTCTTGGATTTCATTGATGTACTATTCCTAAGTTATCTATACATATAAAAAGCAATGTATGTTTGTCTGTCTGTCTTTTATGCAATACAACACCTTTCATCCGATCGCCATGAAACTTTGTGAAGTTGTTGAAAATACACCTGGGGAGATTTCTGCGAGAAAAGAATTCAAATTTGCATACTATGGCGCCTACATTCATTTGAAAGTGTGCGATAGGCTATGGATAGAATGGGTTGCTCACTAAATCAAATCAAGAGCATCCCCCAGTACTCTGCAGGCTGCTTGGCTTTCCCGTGAGCGCTATGATGCATACATTTGTTTTAAACAATGCAATAGAATATGGATAAGATGTTGTAATTTAGTAGTTCACAAAATTGAATCAGGTGCGTCCGCTGGCGCCCCAGCATGTTGCAATTTTGCGCCTCAGACTATCCTGTGAGTGATAGCCATCAGACTTTCTTCTGAGACCACGCAAACAGGTGGGGACGGGCATGCTAGTTTTATCATAAATTCTCTCTTCAAATATTGAAATGTCTCTCCTGCTTGTTGTAATGTTTTCCTTTTTACAAGCTTTTATTTAACTTTCTTCCTCGTCCCGTCTGTCTAGATCAAAACGCCCGAGCGAAATTTTGAGCACAATTGACAGATCCGTTTCAAAGGTGGCACGTGGGTCAAGACATGAAGACAATGCTATCTGACATTAAATTTGACTTAATTGGATGCCTAATTTTTTATGAATTAATTAAAATTGTGTCCAAATTAGTAGGCTGTCTTACCCAACCATTCAGCTCTATTATACGCGTTATCACGTTCATTAGGTGCGCAATGGTTTTTAGTCACGCAACTCTATTGTAAATAAAAATTTAAAGTAGACGATATTTAGTCTATATTGTACTTTGATTCTGCTTAAGAAACTTGATGTACGCGAATGGGCCCTAGTATTACTTCAATTAAATTTTATTGTTATTATAAAGGTTTTTATATTTGTTTTATTTCAAATATATTTAGGTTCCTATTTTGAAAGGTTCATTCAGCTCTGGTCTAGATGAATTAGCAAGAGATAGAGAAATT
This sequence comes from Physella acuta, assembly GCF_028476545.2. NCBI lineage: Eukaryota > Metazoa > Mollusca > Gastropoda > Physidae > Physella > Physella acuta. The sequence goes on from NW_026733169.1 coordinate 127,817, forward strand.
GTTACAGATCCAGATGAAACTAAACGTCGCAGAACTATAAAATTGACTAGAAGCAAAACAAAGTCATGGGGTTTTACATTGCAGGTGAATTTTTGGGTTCTTCTGTAAAAATAAAACCCATCTAGATTATGCATACTATACTTTGGAAAGATATGTGTTTTAATTAAAGTTCAAAGAAGAAGATGGGTTATAGAAAATAGTTAAATTTGTACTTTATTGATGATATACCAAAATATTCAAACATCATTATGGATGGCATAGAAACTGTTGTCCACATTTTCCACCACCTGACTCATTATTTCCATAATTATTTGATACAAACCATATCTATTAAAATAAATGTGTTAGAATTATCTGTAAAAAAAATTTTAACAACATATTGAGTAAAATATGTTAAATAAATATATCCCTTCCGCCAGAATCGCATGTTGTTAATAAAGTGTTATTGTTTACTCTATTGAGACACTTACATTTTTGTACACATTTCATAATTTGCATAATATTTGACTAATAGAGATCAAACTTGGTATACCATGTCAAGACACCCTCAACATGTTCCATACATGGTATAACTTTTTGATAGAAAAAACCTTGAGGAACGGGATATAGTTAAAATAACAGTTTATAATAACTAGTTAATGGTGCAAAACAAAAATAAGCAAACTATGTTGCAATTCACGGTAGGGAAGTAAACGTAAATGTCTTTATTTATGCAATATTTTGTTCAAGTGAATCTATTTTTAGACCTATGGAATAAAAAACAAGCGAACCCAAGAGGTTGAGATTATGTCTTATGTAGACTCTGTGGAGTTCAAAGGGCCTGCATGGATGGCTGGTATGAGAAGAGGTAAAATTAATGTTTAAAATACCTTTTTTTTTTACCCTAATTATTACAAAATAATAATGTTTTCCCAATCTTACGAGCACTGTACAAAGTTTTATGTCCGTCATGATATTGTATTTGGCATCATTCATTAGGTGAGCAATGGTTTTTAGTCATGCAACTCAATTTTAAATTTTAAAAATTTAAAGTACTGAAATTTTTTTTCCTAAAAACTGTTTTAATAACAAGCTATTATGTAATAATGCACTAAAAGTAGACATTAAATCTTGCAGCTGTTAGTCACTGTGAGATAGGTTCTTTCTTCCCCCCCCCCCCCCCCAGGTTGTTTATAAACAGATAAACGTATTGTACCTTCTCTTAAAGTTGGTTGCATGGTTACTTATACCAGTTACACATATTGATTTTTGTTATTATTTAAACAATAGCTCAAATTTTAATTGTTAAATCATTGTTAGGTGATGTAATTCTCTCTGTGAATGGGGAAAGTGTTGAAGCAGCTACACATAATGAATTGGTAAACAAGATTCAAAGAAGTGGTTATGATTTGAGGTACAAATAATCATATGTGTTAAATAAAACAAAATAACAGCGAGTAAATATTGATGGTGCTGGAAAAGATAATATAGATTCAAAAATATTTTCAGGCTGGTGGTACTGTTTGAAGATTGTTGCACAAAAGTAGAACTTCATGCACGATATCTTAGACTCAAGGTCAGGTCTTTTCAAATTGTAAATGGTTTAATTTCTGTTGATGAATTTTTAATTATAATTAATTAATATATTGGAAATACATGAAATGGAAAAAATGCAAAACTTTATAGTTATCTCAAATACTTTATGGTCAGAGCCCAATTTTTACTTTCTCGTATATACGAAGTATAGAGAAAGTCTTGTAATCGTGCAAAAAAAAAAGCGACGTTTTACACCTCACTGATACGGAAAAACATAATTTTGCAATCTTGTCCGTATGTTTGTGTGTCTGTCTGTGTGTCTGTCTGTGTGTAAACACGATAACTTGAGTACCGTTACAGCTAGGTTGATGAAATTTCATATATAAGTATTTTATCAAAATCGTAGATCCTGATCAACTTTTGGGCGATTTCCAATAACCGGAAGTGGTACTTTTTCTACTTTGAATTTTTCAAAAGCCTATAACTTGAGTACTATTTCAGATAGATAAATGAAATTTCACATGTAAGTAAAAGATCTAATTCTCTACCTTCTGTCAAATTTTGAGTAATTTCCGTTGACCGAAATACTAATTTACGCTATTTCCGATTTCTCAAAAAAAACCGCATGTAAATTTATAAAGTACTAATAATATTGTGCACTATTATGCACATTTTGTTTTGTCGGTCGATTGGTGCGCAATTCTTTTTCTATGAGATTCTATTCTATTTTTTTAAATTTAAATAATTAAAAATCATGTCTATATTCCAAGTTATATAAGAATATGCAAGAAAGTTTAGGGGAGATCACTCCTGTTTTATTTTTCTTGAACTTTAAAAAAAATTATTTGAAGATTTTTCTTTTTCAGAAACGCTTGTCCATTAAGTTAAAAGAACTTCAGTGTCTTGAAGAGGAAGAGAAAAAAATTCATCATAACCTACAAAGTTCAAAGAATTATTTTTCTAAATTCAATACAAACGATCATACAGAAAAGAAACAGTTTGAACTGCACCCTTCCAACCTCACTGTCTCTAATAATCTGCATCATTATATTGAAAGTGCAAATGAGCCTTTTAATAGAATAGGGGCAGAAAAAAGAATAGCTGACTTAGAAGACAATGTACCTATTGTTTCAAATAATCATTCAAACTGTGAATATGGAAGTCACTCTTTGCTAGACAATACGTTTGATATTTCATCTTCTAGCAAAGTTTCAAAGTACAATTTTCCTTATACTCTACAAGTGGTATATGATGCAGCATTAAATGATAGTAACTTGGGGTGTTTGTCTGATGAGAAATATAACAGTCAACAAATCTCACACACAAAGAGGGATAATACAGAAACTATTAATAAGTGTGCTGACATTAACTGTGCTATTAATCAGTGTGATAAAATACTACAAATAACTGATACAATTTACTCCCCCTGTCCTAGTAGAGAACCATCCTATATTTTCCAGGCTCAGTCTTTGGAAACAGAGCATACACTCTCTTTGGACAGTGCAGCTAAAATTGATTGCAATACAAGTTACCAATCTAGTAGTTCTAAACCTATTAATGAATTGTTTACAAGTAATGGATCTTCTGAAATTACTTGTAATATTGCTACATTTGTGCAAGGCTTTAGTGCAAGTGAAAACATTGATTCTCATACAGTAAACCACAATAAGAAAAAAGCATGGTCTAAAGATATGGCTGATTGTGAATCAGAATACACTAACACACATAATGTTTATACAGACCTTTTTGATACTGCTTTACGGTCAAACATAGCAGAACCAAATGATAGCTCTGTCTCATCATTGCATCTTTCTAAAAATTATACAAAATTCCATGATAGTGTATTAGTAAAAACAAAGGTAACTGACAATAAAGCATGCTTTAATCCAAATTGTGATCCTGTAGAAATAATACCAAATACTGAATTAGATAGATCAAGAAGTGCATTTACAACTGGTGAAAATCTATCTTCCTCTTATTTGAATAAAAAAAATGCTTGTGATAATTCCACAGTATCAACAGACTCTTTAAATGAAACATCTCTTCTGAAAGAGAGAAATACTGCATCAAATCTTTTGGATGGAATTCTTATCAATGAAACTACAATATCAACAAGACTGTGATAATAAAGATTTGTGATCATTCTTTTTTTTTTAAATATATTGACTACTGCAATGTTCCTCTTTTGTACAAGTATAATTTAATTTACTACAAAAATCATATTTATCACATATTATGAGATCTGAAATTTTAAGTTTTCATTGAGTTCCTCATTTTCCTAACATTATAATAATATATACACTTTATTAAAAACAATTTTGTGAAAGTACTCAACAGATTGAGGTATTTATAATATTGGAGGTTGATTTTATAAATATTCAGTGCATCACATTAAACACTCTCAATCAGCACATAATTTCATGTTGAATTGTTGCCATATTCAATGATAACAAACAATATATTTGTCATTAGCATTTAAACACAGTTAACCCTCAGTTTGTGCTAGTTAATATTCATTGCAAATTCCCAATGACTTTGCTTGGGGGAATTACCTGATACAACTGCTCAAACTTAGTCCTATACCATAACAATTTTGTGCTTCAGCATTTTAACATAAACTTTATGAATATTAATTATGAATATTATTTTTATACCCCTTTACAAGTTGGGGCATAAATTGAAGGCTATTTGTACATTGTGTTTTTTGTTAAATTTGATTATGTTAAAAATAAGCATTCATTCCATAATTTTTAAATTAATTACTGAAATTCTTTTGTGTTAGCATGTGTGGACTGACCCACCTAACTTGAAAAATCCAGGTGGGCCCCCTGTATGGTGCTGTAATAGTTGTTAGCATTTTACCATTCCTTCAGAAGTCAGGCTTTGATGGAGAAAAGAGGCACTATGATTATTAAAATTTCAGTCTGGGATTGGGGACCCCTTTTAAAATCTCCTGGACCTCTTGGGTACAGCCAGTTGACCCTTAGTTATTAGAATTTGTTTTAAAATATGAAGTTATTTTACAGTTGCACAGAAGTTTCTAAACATTCAATATTTACATTACATCTGCATGTCTTTTTAAATATATTTATGGGAGAATACATCTAATATCAGGATATAAAAGTTGCTATATACAGCTACTGTCTATGCATATGGATTTGGACTTCTGTTTCAATAACACCCAAGTCAATTTTAAAATATTTGATGAGCCTTTGGAGAGTATTTTCCAGTGGCCATTAAGAAAAATCATTAATTTGTTACTTCTGTAACAATTGACGATTGATAAAAGTGGTATTATTTGTTGACATGGTGTCTTTTCCAATTTTGATTGAAGGCGGGGTTTTTTTTTGTACTGATCACTGATCTTCAACTGCTCAAGCAGTAAAAGTGAATAGTTAAATCAGTATGTATATTTTTAAAAAAAAGTATAACAGTATTATCACTAAAAATTAACTTTTGATTACATTTATTATTTATACTTCTTTTGGTACTCCATCCCCTCCTTGGGATCAGTGTTTCTTTCTAACATTTTCCTTGGTGGGTGGGAGTGGACAGTGGTAAATTAATTATATTTCTATCAAGAGGGGAGTAGGTGTGGTGGATGTACATTGGAAGGGGGCCCTTAGAGATGTCAGAAAGAAACTGCACATGATGGCCTCCCTCCCCTGCAGGCTATTTTACAAGTAAAAAGACATTTTATATTATTTTTTTACTCAAAGTAAACAAGTATTTCTTAATATTTTCAAATATCTTGTGTTTTATATTATTGTTACATGTAATTTTTAGTAGTAAAGCCTGCACTGGTTTTATTATATATGTATCTAGTATCTATGTAGACTTCCCCCCCCCCCCCCCCCCCCCGAAGAGATGCCTGGAAAAAACTGCTAGTATATGTAGGGCCATATTATTCCCTGCATTGTCATTTTTTGTTTTTTTTGCATATGAAGAAATTCAGTAAAATAATTTGCCTAGTGCAGCTTGTGGGTCCAAAAACTAAATGCATAACTCTTTGCACTTTTTGTTGAAATAGAGACAATAAACACAGTAAATACAGTAAAAAAAATTTTCTTACAAATGTATGTTAGCTACTATCTGTAGATTTGGGACCGCGTGGTTTAGCAGTTGAGAGCTAGACTGCTAACCCATAAGTCTCGAGTTTTAGCCTGGGTTCAAGTCAGTACACTGTCTCTGAGTCCACCCAGCTCTGATGAGTACCTAACTCACATTAGTAAAAGTAAAAGCCGATTGGTATATGCCAAGGTCACAGAAACAGGTGAACTTTACTTCACTTGTCCCATAGACTGTAAGATTTGGAAGGGGAACTTTACTTTCACTGTCTCTAGATACACCTTAACTCTCTCTGTTTATATTTAAATATATTTAGATACAGCAGTAACACACTCTCATACTTGTATGGGTTTTGCCTAATGTTTATTGACTTGAATTGCAGGGCTAGAAAGTCTGCAATATTCTAGATGATCAGAGTGCAGTGTTTCTTTCAGAAATTCTTTCTTTAGGTGTGTAGGAGGGGGAGGGGGGGTCATTATATATTTATATATATAATATCTATATATATATAAAAAGTAATGTATGTGTTTGTCGTTAAGTCGCCATGAAACTTTGGGGAGATTTTGAGAATACTCCAGAATAGGTTTCTGTGGAATTTTATCTTTTTATTTCACAGGGGCAGGGTGTGATGTGATTTTTCTCTATATTTGGTATATACAAATAAAAGTTCATCTGATTGCCATGAAACTTTGGGGAGTTGGTAAGAATACTCCACGAAAGGTTTTTGCAATTAAATATATATTAAACAAATTTTATGGGCTGCGCCTGGAAGAGTGCGTTTTTTGTCAATACATGGTTTGGCACTCAGAGTTCCATAGCGGCTATCTTAGCATTTGGCATCCATTAATTGGGCATTCTTCTTAGCGGGTACGAGGTACTACTATATTCAGCTGTAAAACTGCAAATCGTCATAGCAACTGGCGTCCGGTCTATTGTGTGACAAGAAGCACCTTGGTGTCTCTTCCTAAAAATTAATAGAGGTATCCAATACATATCACAGCTCTTTATAGTTATTTACATAGTAGTATATTAATATTTATGTAACGAAAACCATTATTTTATCCTTTTTAGCGCATTATTACATAATAGCTTGTTATTAAAGCATTTTTATTCATTTAGTAAAGGTATCCAATAGATAATATAGTCACTCATCCTTTTGAGACATTGAATGGGGTACCAGCCAACACTTACATAGGCGATGAAATAACCATCATTTGGGATGCTACTGTTGCACAGCAGTCACTGGAACCCCTTTAATGTATACAAGCATACTTTTAGCGTTGAACAATTTCCTTCTAGTTTGTGTAAAGTGGAGCCGAGGTCCTGTCCCTCAGTCAGTAGTGGGACTCTTAGTCTTACTGAAGGTTTGTGGTTTGTAATTTGCGCAGTTGCAGGGAAGGTAGTTCTTGTGATTGTAGGAAAAAAGTCACAGGAAAAAAAAACAGAAAAAAATTCACAAATATATATTTGCATGGAATTTGTTAATACTTGTATGTATTAAATATTCAGAGAGTGCAAATTAACTTAGGATCAACTAAATGTAATGTAATGTGTGTAGGTTGTATACGCATAGTAATTTTTATAATTCATCTAAAAATATTTAGTATGTAGATTGTAATTATGTTAAACATAATATTAATAGCATTTAATAGAATGCTCCTAAGTCCACAGTTTTCATCGTGTTTTTTTTTAATACCAACATTAAAATAACGTGAAATGATATGTTCATCTGACTTGCTGCCCTCAACTCATCGCAACAATAGTTATACTTAGAAAATAGTTCAACCACCTTTACTGCCCACATTTATCACGCTCATTACATAACCTAGGATCAAAACAGAAAGCCGACAAGGTTCAAAGGCTGTCATTGACACAAAACGTCAACAACACAAAATATGTTCGGACAATGCCTACTGAGGAGAGGTCAACCAGAGTATAGCCTATGGCTAAACATATGCAAAACACAATGATGTGCCTAAATTTGTTTAATAATTAACTTTTCTACCGCGAATTGAACTTAATACGTAACAAAGTTGAGATTATTGTGTAAATTATCTTAGAGTATTTTTGCTTATAATTGTGATAAACGATAATGCTTTAAACGTCTATAAATAATTTATGCTATAAAAAAAAATACAACCCACAAAAATAAACATACAAAATTTTACAATTCTTAACAAATACATCAACATATTTCTAAAAAGATTTTTTTTTTACTTTTTTCCTGTGACTTTATTTCTGTGACTATTTTCCGATAACATTTTTCCATTGTGACTTTTTTCTGTGACTTTTTTCCTAGCAAAATCTGTGACGTTTTCTCAGTTTTTTTTTTCCTGTGACTTTTTTCCGTTCACCAGTCCTTGTAGTGGTACTTATAACATGATCTGGTCTTAATCCCTGGGTACTTTTCCAAAGTAGGTAAACTGCGTTTCCTACTGTGTGATAAGGGCCATTAAAGTGGAAAATTGTTCAGCTAGTTTGTGTACTTTGTGCTCAACTTGGATTTTGTTGGAGGGACGCATAAACTCGGCCTGGAATGTAGGGCCGCTCAGGGGCATGGCTCCTTCCCTTTGAGTCATGAACGCTGGTATTTCGTTCGAGTGGGGGGAGGGGGAGAGAAGAGCACACACCCCCCCCCCCCCCCCGAAGAGATGCCTGGAAGAAACTCTGGCTATCTCCATGGAATCTCTTGATGTGTCAATCTACCATGGTGGCACAATTATATGTGCGGGTGTGTGTAGGTCAAAGTTTTATACCCCGATGAGGCGATCACTGCGTCACCTGTTAAAGCAATTGATTAACTCCGACGAATAGCCAGAGGCGTATAGCTAGGAGGGGAGGGGGGCGCCCAGCGCACTGACCATAGGGGCTCGCCAAAAGGGGCACAAGCCTTTACATACTGATTTAACTGTTTTCTACCTTGATTGTGTAACTGTAATAGAAGGGTTACTAAAGTCCTTCACTAAATCGAATCCAGGGCGTCCGCTGGCGCCGCAAGAGAGTGCTATTTGGCGCCCCGGGCCTCCCTGTGAGCACTATAGTGCCTACGTTGGTTAAAGTGAGTGTCATCGACTATAGTTAAGTTGAGGTATTATAGTCGTTTACTAAGTTTAATCAGGCGTCTCCGCCGGTGCCCCGGCAGGGAGCGATTTGTCCCCCCCCCCCGTGCTAGATTGTGAGCACTATGCGTTTGTTTGCATTTAAGTTTATGTTATGTGTTATTGTTTAGGTTTGTAATTGTGTTTGCATGTTATGTTGTGTTTTCTTTTGTGTTTGTTTGTGTTTTTTGTTTTCGTTTGTGGTTGTTTTGTTTTTTTAATTTGTGTTTGCATTGTGTTTGCGTTTTCTTTTCTCTTGTGTTTGATTTTGCACTAACGTTTGTGGGTTGTTTTTTTTTTTTTTTTTTTTTTTTTTTTTTTTGGGGGGGGGGGGGGGGTCTGTTAGTGTTTGCGTTAACGTTCTGTTTTGTTTTTGTGTGTGTGTGTATGGGTTTAATTTTGTTCTGATCCCAAGTTGGTACATTTAAAAAAGATTCACCGTGGCGGAGCACGGGTATGCTGCTAGTTTATATATATATATATATATATATATATATATATATATATATATATATATATATATATATATATATATATATATATAAGCTCAGTTCTGTATGTAACGCATATGTTTGTCGTTGGTCTTGCATGGATTTAAGTGTTAGACAATTATCGTACGCATCTGTCTAAATTTATGAGCTAAAAAATTACTATTGAAAGTGTTGGGAAATAATTTTCATTTTTCAAATTATAGTAATAATTGTCGGCATGTTCATTAAACACAAGTTTTAAAAAAATATCATCTTTTACAAAAATTCTAATTATGTCTTTATTTAGTCCTATAGCACTAACTTCCCTTTGATAACTTAGGAAAACACAATTACTTCCCTTTATAAAACCATTGCATTTTGTGGAAAAGAATTTACTTTTTACAAGCTTTTATTTAACTCACTTCCTCTGTCGACAGTCTGTCGTCAGTCTAGACGGAAACGCAGGAGTGAAAATTCGGACAGTTCTACTTGACCGACACGATTCACAGTTGGCACGTGGGTCAAGACATGAAGACAATGCAATCTGAAACTAAATTTGACTTAATTGGATGCCTAATTGATTTTTTATGAATTAATTAAAATTTGGACCGAATTAGTAGGCATGTCTAGCCAACCACACCACACGCGTCATCAATAGCTGCGCCATCACGACCACGTAATGGCTGCGTTCAAAAACCATTGCGCGCCTACTGAACGTGATATTCAGTAGGCGCGCAATGGTTTTTAGTCATGTAACTCTATTGTAGATAAAACATGTAAAGTACTGAAAAAAAAATTCATAAAAAACGTTTTAATAACAAGCTTTTATGTAATGATGCACTAAAAAGTAGAAAATAAATTATAGACTACTATTTAAATAACTATAAAGAAAAGCGTGGGTGTCTTCCTTAACATTAGTAAAGGTATCCAATAGATACTAAAGTGACCCACGCTTTTCTTTATAGTTATTTAAATAGTAGTCTATAATTTATTTTCTACTTTTTAGTGCATCATTACATAAAAGCTTGTTATTAAAACGTTTTTTATGAATTTTTTTACAAGCTTTTATTTAACTCACTTCCTCGTCAGTCGACAGTCTGTCTGTCTAGACGGAAACGCAGGAGTGAAAATTCGGACAGTTCTACTTGACCGACACGATTCACAGTTGGCACGTGGGTCAAGACATGAAGACAATGCAATCTGAAACTAAATTTGACTTAATTGGATGCCTAATTGATTTTTTATGAATTAATTAAAATTTGGACCGAATTAGTAGGCATGTCTAGCCAACCACACCACACGCGTCATCAATAGCTGCGCCATCACGACCACGTAATGGCTGCGTTCAAAAACCATTGCGCGCCTACTGAACGTGATATTCAGTAGGCGCGCAATGGTTTTTAGTCATGTAACTCTATTGTAGATAAAACATGTAAAGTACTGAAAAAAAAAATTCATAAAAAACGTTTTAATAACAAGCTTTTATGTAATGATGCACTAAAAAGTAGAAAATAAATTATAGACTACTATTTAAATAACTATAAAGAAAAGCGTGGGTGTCTTCCTTAACATTAGTAAAGGTATCCAATAGATACTAAAGTGACCCACGCTTTTCTTTATAGTTATTTAAATAGTAGTCTATAATTTATTTTCTACTTTTTAGTGCATCATTACATAAAAGCTTGTTATTAAAACGTTTTTTATGAATTTTTTTTACAAGCTTTTATTTAACTCACTTCCTCGACAGTCTGTCTGTCTGTCTAGACGGAAACGCAGGATTGAAAATTCGGACAGTTCTACTTGACCGATACGATTCACACTTGGCACGTGGGTCAAGACATGAAGACAATGCAATCTGAAACTAAATTTGACTTAATTGGATGCCTAATTAATTTTTTATGAATTAAATAAAAATTTGGACCGAATTAGTAGGCATGTCTAGCCAACCACACCACACGCGTCATCACCTTCAATAGCTGCGCCATCACGTAATGGCTGCGTTCAAAAACCATTGCGCGCCTACTGAACGTGATGTTCAGTAGGCGCGCAATGGTTTTTAGTCATGTAACTCTATTGTAAATAAAACATGTAAAGTACTGGGAAAAAAATTCATAAAAAACGTTTTAATAACAAGCTTTTATGTAATGATGCACTAAAAAGTAGAAAATAAATTATAGACTACTATTTAAATAACTATAAAGAAAAGCGTGGGTGTCTTCCTTAACATTAGTAAAGGTATCCAATAGATACTAAAGTGACCCACGCTTTTCTTTATAGTTATTTAAATAGTAGTCTATAATTTATTTTCTACTTTTTAGTGCATCATTACATAAAAGCTTGTTATTAAAACGTTTTTTATGAATTTTTTTTAATTACTTTGTTTTGGTGTTGGTAAAAAAAAAATAATTACATAATTAGCGGGGATTGATCAAGTGCAAATGTTGTAGGTATTTTACGGATAAGCTTGGAGTATTATAATTGTTCATCAAATTGAAACAGGCGCGTTCGTTTAAGTGAGTGCAAAAGACTATGAATAAGTTGGGGTACTATAGTCGTTTATTAAGCTAAAACAGGCGATTCCGTTGGGTTTGCGTTAGTGGTTGCGGTTTGATTTGGTTCGTTTTTGTTCTTTCTTTTTTCGTTTTTGTTTGTGTTTTTTTCTTTGGGTTTGTATTTATGTTTTTGGTTGGTTTTGCGTTTGGATTTGGTTTGTTTTCGTTTGCTTTTTCGGCGTGGTTTGCTTTTTCGGCGTGGTTGAGTCGTTAAAGCTCATGGTTGCTAAACCAAAAGTCTCGAGTTCGAACCATCGGGCAGATGAGGCTCGTTAGCCGGGGACAGCCACTCTTCTAGGAGAGACAACACCAAAATCAAACAACTGCTGCCTTGTTCTTGGTTGGACAATGTCTATGGAAGCAAATCCAAAAAGAAAAGTGCAAATGTTGTAGGTATTTTACGGATAAGCTTGGAGTATTATAATTGTTCATCAAATTGAAACAGGCGCGTTCGTTTAAGTGAGTGCAAAAGACTATGAATAAGTTGGGGTACTATAGTCGTTTATTAAGCTAAAACAGGCGATTCCGTTGGGTTTGCGTTAGTGGTTGCGGTTTGATTTGGTTCGTTTTTGTTCTTTCTTTTTTCGTTTTTGTTTGTGTTTTTTTCTTTGGGTTTGTATTTATGTTTTTGGTTGGTTTTGCGTTTGGATTTGGTTTGTTTTCGTTTGCTTTTTCGTTTTTTTTTTGTGTTGTTATTGGTTGGTATTGGTGTTTGTGGTTGTGGTTGGGTTTGTTGTTAGGTTTTTGTTTTCGTTTGCTTTTTTGTTTGTTTTTTCTTTGTGTTTGTATTGGTGTTTGTGGTTGTGGTTGGGTTTGTTGTTAGGTTTTTGTTTTCGTTTGTATTTGTAATTGTGTTAGCGTTATGTTTGCGTTTTGTTGTTTTGGTTTTGGTTGGTTATGGTTTGGGTGGGCAATGCCGGGTTTATGATGATTACTAAACACACAGGTAATGGTCTTTAACAGAAAGGTTTTTCACAGAAGCCAGAGCAGGGCCTGGCCGGGACGGCTAGTATATATATATATATATATATATATATATATATATATATATATATATATATATATATATATATATATATATATATATATATATAGAGAGAGAGAGAGAGAGAGAGAGAGAGAGAGAAACTGGGCTGAATATATAATGAAATTAGATATTTTAAAAGGGTGCTATGATTATAAATCAAGTTTTACTTTTTATTTAAAAATCCAACAAGGTGCACCGTCAAAACAGCCCCATCAATATGAGTTCGTCAAATCGGCCCCCAATAAAACGACACAGTCAAAATAGCTCCGTCAAAAGGGACCCGACATATTTCAAATGGGCTTCCGTCATATTAACTATCGACATATAGGCTCCCGATATTTAGGCTCCCTACAAATAGTCTCCTGCAGAGTTTCTTCCAGGCATCTAATGTGTAATGATTTATTTTATACGAGCCGACCCGCGGCGTATCATACGCCGCTATTTAGTTGTTTTTTTTTTCTACTTTTTAGTAATTCATAATTTGTGAATACAACAGTATTAATGCTGCCACTGAAAATATTTGCTTTAAAACACTATCAGATGGTCGTTAAGGACGATACCCCCCCCCCCGTGAAAGCAGCCTCCTCTTAGTTACCTCCCCTAAGTTTAAAATCGTTTCAAACTAAATTATCTGCCCCTAATAGCCGTCAATAAACCCGGCTCTACGATTGTAAATATTTAGCGTGAACCAAAGCTAACCAGACCATGTGGGGTGGGGGTGGTAGGGATATGCCTAGAGAGGAAGAGAGGGGGCTGCAAAGGCGCGCTTACAGCTTGGTGTTTTCTAGGGTATCCAAGAAGAGAATTATATAGATCTTTTCTATATATAGATTGCAGTATTTGCAGTTGAAAATCTTTGTGAAAAAGCAAACATAGGCTTAGAAAACCTATATTTCCGTTTCCGGTTTCATTTGTTTATGTAAATCTCTTCTCTTATTCTGAAAAAAAAAACAAGACTTGCATGTCTTGAGCTTAAAGATTCTTGTCATAGATCTAGATATATATCTATCTAGGATATAGATAAATTATCTAGGATACAGATAAATGTATATCAATGTATTTTAATATTACATTAATTAAATGTTGCGCGATCTAGCTCTAGACTAGACTTCACTAGACTCTACTGACTCTACCTACTGGAGTACTGACTCACTCTACTGATCTACTCACTACTGACTAGTAATCTACTACTAGATTAGTTACACATAGTTAGATCTAGTACTACTACACTACTACTGTCTACTGAGTCTACTCCTCTTGCTTGCTTGATCTATCATCTAGATTTTTAGCTAGCTTTTTTGTTTTTAGCTAGATCTAGATGATCTAGTAGATCTAGAATCTAGTCTAGAATATAGGCTGTCAATTTTATAATTGAGGTAATCTATCATTTTAGGTAGATCTACGTAAAATTGCCCGCGACTAGTAATGTGAAAAACAGGTGACTCCTTAAATTTTAATAATTACTACACATTTTGAGGAGGATTTATGTTTTGAAAAAGACAAAAATGTGGGTGTGGGGAAATTGCGAGAAGCGAAATGGCAAGGCGGAAAAATGCGAGAAGGGCGCGAAAACGGTCGGTCACGTGACTTTTTTGTCTCGCATTTTACCACAAGCCGATACTTACGCTGGGTGGTGTTGAAATGCGAAGATTTCTGCGAAAAATTTACCGCACCCGATTTTCAGTGGTATTTGGTCCAGACTTCAAAGACATTTCGTTTACATTGTTAAAACTTTTTATTTTTCCGTCGCTAGACATACTGATGATTTGTCAACTCCCCCATTCTTTTGTGTCGACTTAGAATACCACCTTGTTCGAAACCGACGGAAATACCGCCGACGATAGATCAACTTCTGTCTTTTGTGTGGAACGCCGAGGCCGCCTGATTTACCGTCTTTGAAGATGGCCGTGCCTGGATCCGCTGCCGCCGCATACATATTTTCTATTGTTGCATAGAAATTTTGTATTATAGCCGCCGCCTACGATTTTTTTCTAGCTTTTTTTACCATATAAATCTAAGCACAAGGAAATGCCTACATCATTTGGATACTACAAAATAAAGTGACGTCACCGATATTATCAGTTGCTAGTGCTATATCGTAAGCTATGGGCCTACTTCAAATATTTTTAAAATTAAGTTGAACTTATCTGAATTTTTTGGTTTTGGTGGTGGTGTTATTTGGGGTCTTCCATAAATGACGTCACACTCGTAGGGGGGGGGGGGTCTGTAATTTTATGACGATGTGTGATGAGGGGGAGGAGGGGGGGGGGGGTTAGATGTGAAGTCACACTATAAAAAGCAATGTTAGAAAAAGAATTTTAGAAGTTTTTTCGCGTTTTAGAAAACTGTTTTAATAAAGTGTAATAGCTATATCGTAAGCTATGGGCCTACTTCAAATATTTTTAAAATTAAGTTGAACTTATCTGAATTTTTTGGTTTTGGTGGTGGTGTTATTTGGGGTCTTCCATAAATGACGTCACACTCGTAGGGGGGGGTCTGTAATTTTATGACGATGTGTGATGAGGGGGAGGAGGGGAGGGGGGTTAGATGTGAAGTCACACTATGAAAATACTCTATTTTGACCGAAATTAGACAAGATTTTGGGAAATTATCGATGTTTTAAAAAAACTCAACTGCTGGTGACAACAATGAGCAAGACATTGCCAAAATTACAGAAATGATAAAAAATACAAATTATTAAAAAACGGAAAACAGATGTTGAGCGTGCGGATGATGATGATGAGAACATGGGTGCCAGTGTTGTTTGTGGGATGAACGAGGAGGTCAACTGTGATGAGAATGTGAAATGTTGTGAATGTGGATTGGAAGAAGTAGCAAAAGAAAAATGTATAAATGGGAGTCTAATGAACTGGGTTGGGTGTACTATGTGTGAAAGATGGTGTCACGAGGTGTGTTTGAGGACTGTTTCAGAAGATTTTGTTTGTAAATTTTGTTTGTAATTAAAATTACTTAATAAAAAAATAAATTGCACTTTTTAGAATTGTTTATACTTTTACACTTTTTGCAAGAACAAAAATCCATAAATAGATGTTGCAAAATATCTCTCCTGCTGACAAGATTATACCAATTCACAATGACACAGCTCACGTTTGTATAAACATGAGCGGGCTAGATTTTTAAATTAATGCCGACTGAGACGGGAATTTCCTCTCGCTAACAAGAGCGGGCGATGACAGTAGCACAGCAACGATGTTAGGATTTTTAAATAGATAGATATAGATCTATCTAGATCCTCTCTATCTTCTTAGTATCTAGATAAAAAATAACAACATACAACACTCGTGTTATAGGGTATGGCTAAATGCTTGTTTATTTTAAAACAAAAAAAAATAATTTAAATAAATAAAGATGGAAAAAAAAAGGAAAAAACTTTTTTCGTAAAAAGTGTCTCGCTATTTACCCTTAATTCCGCAGGTATGTCTCGCATTACCTTCTCGCATTTTCCCGCCTCGCCATTTCGCTTTTCGCGTCTCGCAATTTCCCCACACCCCAAAAATGTTTGGAAATGGCTATTGGGACCCGGGTCCTAATAGCGGCCGGGGCTATTAGGACCCGGGTCCCCATAGCCATGGCTGTTATCCAGACCATTAAGTTCGTTACACACTTGTTCAACCTGTACTGTATTAAAATGATAATTTTTATTAGGCTTTTCGATTCATGAAGTCTCGTTCTCGCGGTTTTGAAGCACCTGTGTTTTGGGCAAACATATAAAATATCGAATCATTTCTTTCTCATGAAGCACATGATAGTTAAAAATAAGGATTGTATCATAATCGGATAGATTTATACTCGAAACTGCCCATGTAATTACGGGGTGAATAATTAACATTTTAATCATGTCAGCTTGACCTTATTTCTTTATTTGTCTTAAACGAGGCCGTCGAGAGATAGTCACGCTTACTTAGCTTGTGTTTCAAGTCGAATAAACTAAAGCAGGTGCGTCATACAATAGCTTTATTGTAAGATACAATTTGTATTACATCTTTACTATCAAATAAAAATAGAATTGTTTAATATCATTAGGGTGAAAACAATACATTTGAGGGTGTAAATGATCACCCCTCAATAATGCATATTATATTATATTCTTGTTTGGTGAAAACGAGGCGCGGGAAAATGTGTGCAGCGCAAGAATCCAATCATTTGGCTAGATTTATGACTGTTTTTTTATGTCACACCTAAAAATAGAATGTTTATGCTAGATTTCAGGTTTTGTAACTTGGTATACTTAACGTACCCTTTATCAATTTTAAAAGCATAGCATCCTGATTGCCTGATTGTGTACAAATATTGTCATAAAACACAGAAATATAAAGTTATAATTGCGATGTGCCACATCCCCTCAAGAAAACATGTGTTTATTAAGCTGTTTATCTCACTTTACAACAGTAATTAAAATTAATTTTCAAATTTTTATCACTTTTTGGGTAAGATTAAGCACATGTTTACTAAAAATAAAAAAAAAACAAAAGTAAATTCTGTTTTAATGAAGGTCACAGGTCAAATATTTTTTCCTTCAGTCACGTTCAGTGGAGGATGCCACAGGCTGACCTGATTTTGGAATTTTTTTCAGTAATAATGACTTTGCACAGAAACTTAAAATATGCTAAATTGGCTTAGTTTACTAGTGTGCTAGCTATTATCACGGTTCGTGCGGCCTCCTGAAATTCCAGAAAGTCCTGGAAAACTCCTGAAATCTTAAAAAACGTAAAAACCTCCAGGAATTCTACTGGAATTTAAAAAGATTTAAAAACCTCCTGGAAATCTCCTGGATTGTCATCGACAATCTCAAATAGCACCATTCTTGCTATGACTTATGCTATACTCCTACACTCTACACTACTAATACCTAGACCAAAATGAACTCAGTCAGAGTTCAGTGACCCTAGACAATGTTGCCAGTATTTTTCTCCCACTGACAAGAAAACATGAGGAGCAACAACATATAGAATAGGGGATTATTTAAAAATCTAAATCTAGAAAATATTTAGAATCAATTAGACCCACTAGATTTTAGCTTAGCTTCTTGATTTTTGCTTAAAAGCAGTGACAGGGAATTCCATTTCAGTTTGGTACAGAAGTGTTAACATCCGATAGTATGGGAGGCATGACGTATTTCACTCTGTCACAGTGTCTTAATGATTTTATGTATTGGGCTAAATATTGGATATTTATAAATTATACATCCTTATACTAACAAATCAATAAAACTATTTAACACACACAATAAACCACAACAAAATACTAGCAAATCCACTAGAAAAAATCAACATAAAAGGTATACATTTTACTACAGGTTATGCGAATGTGTAGCTTAATTCTGGATCTAAATAGCATCCAGGGCTATAGGGACCCAGGTCCTAATAGCCATTAGAATAAAAAAAATTAATAGTCTTTGATACAAACATCTGAGTTGTACTTAATTTTTGTATTGAAATATAATTATACTCTTGTATATATTTCTTTTACCTCCACCTCAACATGAACCTAAAACTCTGAACCAATTTTGAAACCTGTCATGTATGTAAAACTGAAACCAGAAATTCAACCACTAGAGACCTTTAACCCATAACTGAAATATTTCTTGATCAAGAATTTTAACCTTATTGAAAATTTAATCGGAATAGAGACTGTATCCTGAACTGCAGAATTGGAAATTTAACAAGAATAGGAATTGTAACTGGAGGCAGAAACAGAACCTTGACTGTAAAATATTGTTTAACCAGACTCAGAACTGGAAATTCAACCTTTATCTACATTTTAAATTAATACCAACTTTTTCTGAAATTATATTTAATTATCATCATCATTCCTTTGTGGCCCCTAGGGAGCAAAGGGCTGCAACCACACATCTCCATCGGACTCGGTTTTGGGCTGCCCCCTTTATCTGTGCCCATGTGTGCCCAGCTGTTTTCGCCTCTTCTTCAACCGTTCTTCTCCATGTCTTCCTTGGCCGGCCCACCCTCCTTTTTCCCTGGGGGTTCCAGTCCAAAGCATGCCTTGCGATGTTTTCTTTTTCTTTTCTTAATGTGTGTCCGATCCATCCCCATTTTCGGGCCTTGATATCTGTCTCTATTGGCTGTTGCTTTAAAGTTCGCCACAGGTCTTTGTTTGATATTTTGTCTGGCCATCTTATTTTAAGTATATGTCGTAAGCATTTGTTTACGAATGCCTGTAGCTTATCAGTATTTGTCTTCGTGACCCTCCAAGTCTCTGAGCCATAGAGCAGCACTGCCTTGACATTTGTGTTGAAAATCCCAATTTTGCTTCGGAGTGACAGGGCCATGGACCTCCACATCGGGCGCAGTGAGTTGAAGGCACATCTAGCCTTGTTGATACGACATTTTATGTACTTGTCTGCTCCCCCGTCCTTATTGATCACGCTTCCCAGATATGTGAATGTGTTTGTTTCACGTAAATCTTCTCCATTTAGCTGTATGGGCAGGTCCTGGCTGTTATTGATTCTGATGACCTCTGTTTTATTTTTATTGATTTTTAGTCCAACTTTGGAGGCTTCTTCAGATAGCTGATTTAGTTTGGCTTGCGTATGTTGATGCTTGTGAGATAGTAGGCAGATGTCATCGGCAAAATCAAGATCCTCCAGCCTTTTGGTGAAACCACTGGATTCCTGTGTCGTTTTTTGTGGTTTTCAGCATGATCCAGTCGATTACCATCAAGAATATCATTGGCAATAGCATACATCCCTGTCTTACTCCCGTCGTCACCGTGAATGGTTTTGTTAGCTTTCCCTTGTGTATTACCTGACTGGTGGAGTCTTCATATAGTTTCTGTGTGATAGATATAAATTTTTTGGGTATTCCATAGTGGCTCATTAACTTCCAGATAGCATCTCTATTCACACTGTCAAACCTTTTCAAAGTTGACAAAAGTCATGTATAAGGGGGATAGCCACTCAAGGAACTGTTCGATAATAATGCGCAGCGTGGCAATGTGGTCAGTACATGACCTGTCCTGACGAAAACCAGCCTGTTCTTGTCTCAGCTTTTTGTCCAAGGCATCTCTAAGTCTCTCCATGATGATTCTTGTCAGCACCTTACTTGGAACTGAAAGAAGCATTATCCCTCTCCAGTTGTTGCATTGTGTCAGGTCTCCCTTCTTTGGCAGTTTTATCAGGTATCCCAGTTTCCAGTCAGATGGGATTATCTCTTCTTCCCAAATCTGCTTAAGTAGAGGATGTAGTATGTCTGCTGATATGGCTGGATCTGCTTTTAGTGCCTCTGGTGGGATGCCGTCCGGGCCAGCTGCTTTGCCATTTTTCATGTTCTTTATTGCTCTTATTGTTTCTAACTTTGTGGGTGGATCTGTACACACATTTAGTAGGTGGTTTGCAGGTGTATATCAGGGATGTTTGATGAGAGAGGATGGTTTAAAATCTCATCAAAGTGCTGTACCCATCTGTCTCTCTGTTCTGTGTCACTTGTTAAGATATTTCCTACTTTATCCTTTACTGGTTTGTTGGGATTCATATTTTTGCCTGATAGGGTCCTGGTTACTTCACAGAGCCTCTTCATTTTTCCTTGTCGTGCTGCAGTTTCTGCCTACGCTATCATCTCTTGAATGAACTTTCTTTTGTCTTCTTTTCCACTTTTCCTGACCATGCGATTTACTCACAATAATGTGTTCTGAGGTTTATTTTCTCTTTTTCATCCTTACATTTGTTCATCTTTTGCTTTATCTCTTTTCTATCTTCAATTTTGGCCCATGTCTCTGTTGTGATCCATTCTTTTTGTTCTTTTTTTTCCTTCCCAATATGACAGTGCATGTTGACTTCTATAGCTCCTGTTTTCCTAGCCATTTTTGCTCTATTGTTTCTTCTGCCAGGCTGGAGAGTGCTTCATACCTATTTTTTACTACGCAGTTAAAGTCTTCCTTTATTTTTGGACTCCTAAGATATGTTGTATTGAATTTAAACTGCGGTTTATCAGCTCAATCCCTGTAGGATTTTAATTTTGATTTTAGTCTTGCAACCACGAGTTGGTGGTCTGAGGCTGCATCTGCACCTTGTTTTGCCCTAACATCCATTAAACTTCTTCTCCACTTTTTGGAAACTGTGATGTGATCAATTTGGTTCTTTGTTTTGCCATTGGGTGAAGTCCAGGTGGTCTTATGTATATCTTTATGAGAGAAAATTGTCCCCCCTATAATTAGATCATTAAATGCACAGAAATCAGCAAAGAGTTCCCCGTTTTCATTTATTACACCTATTCCATTTTTCCCCATTGTGAGCTCATGATCTTTATTTTCTGTTCCAACTTCGGCATTCATGTCTCCCATGACTATCTTTATATCTCTTTTTGGTGATTTGTCAATTTGAGCTTGCAGGGCGCTGTAAAAGTCCTCTTTCTCTTTATCTGTTGCAGCATTTGTGGGTGCATAGCACTGGATTAAAGTTGTTTTCCTTCCCTTGGCATTGAAACGAGCTGCTATGAGTCGTGGCGAGACTGGTTCCCATGCAATCAAAGCATTTGTTGCTTCTGGAGACATCATTATGGCTACACCTTGCGCGTGTTCATGATCTTCGTCCTCGTGGCCTCAGTAGATGACAGTCTGTCCAGAGACCAACCTAGTTTGGCCACTGTCATTCCATCGTGTCTCACTTAATCCTAGGACTTTTAATTTATACCTCCTCATTTCCTTGGCGACCTGGGCTGATCTGCTGCTTTCATATAGGGTTCTGATGTTCCAGGTCCCTAATCTGGTTTTAGTCTTGGGCGTTAGGATATTTGTCAGCAAACTAGCTTCCGTTAGGCTTTCACTAGTAGGCATCATGGGCTCTTCTAGAGAGGAACCTCCTCGACCAAGTTGGTATTAGATTTGTGTACTTGCAGTTTCTGTAGCGGTATTTTTTTTTATGAGATAAGGTTGCTAGCCTTATGTTTCAACCCCCAACCTGGAGGACCAGGGTGTTAGCTTTGGTCTGATCCCTACCCGCGCAGATCTTCCCAGTTTGGTTTAACCTACTAGGAGTTTATACTCCCGCTGGTATAGCTCTGGGGGTGGTCAGGATACACAAGCTGCCAAGCTACGACAAGGCTCTAATTATACTAGATTCAAATCCTTAACTGAAACTGGAAAATGACCATTATGTTTACCCTAACCCTTATCCTATAACTCAAACCTGTTTCCCACATTTGGATGCTAAACCTTCAACTTATCATACAGACCAAAGTCAAATGCTCTAACATTTTAAGGGTGGTGGGTCATATTTTCTTGTTTTATATGTGTTTGACTCCTACATTTGAGCATTTTAGAATCCTGTGTTTGCTATTACATTATGTAAAATTATATCCTATAATCTTTTTCAGAAATAATTATAAGAGATGGACTGTTAAAAGGTAAGTAACAATTGAAAAACTATTTTATCCTCGTCATTTCACTATGGTTTTTCATCTGATGAGCAAGTAGTTGTCACTAATGAAACTCTTGCTCCTTTTCTCCTCCTTTTAAATTTTGTGTTGAGTCAGAGCTAGTGGAACAGTCTATTGACATTGCAGTTAAAATTTGAGGTCGAGAAAAACTAAAATGCAACTATTGATTTATAACCATATGAAAAAGTTTAATTTATTCACTAAAGTGTTTAGCTCAATGGTTCTGAACCTTTTTAAAGGTACCGAATCACAGCAGCTCCATGTGTGCATTCACCAAACCCTTCTTACTAGGAAAAAAATATGATTTCCAATTCAAGTATTCATTTTACTGGTGTGCAAAAAAAACTGTCCATTTTTGTTCATAGAAAAAATCATTAATGATCAGTCTCACACAAAATCAAGAACAAAATAATGCATATTTATTACAAGTCAGTGTGACTTCTGTTGATGTCTTTAAAACACCAATTCGGAGATGCAAAATGCGCTTCTTCATCTTAAATTCAGCTAACGTATTATTGTTTTTTACATCATTATACAGCTTAAGGGGGTGAAGTGGTCTAGCGGTAGAGAGCTGGACTGCTAACCTGTAAGTTTCGAGTTCAAATCCGGGTTCAAGCCAGTAGACCACCCCTGAGTCCAATAACTCTGATGGGTACCTAACTTACGTTAGGGAAAGTAAAGGCGGCAGGGCATAGTGCTGACCACACTATCTCATCATATGCCGAGGTCACAGAAACAAGTGAACTCTACTTCACTTGCCCTATAGACCATCAGGTTTGAAAGGGAACTTTACTTTTTTTTACTTATACAGCTTAAGGAAGAATTCTCTTAGTTTTGCCTATGCTAGACTAGAATTGCTCAGCTTGACATTGTAAATCATGCAGTTTGGATGCTGACCCCCCCCCCCCCATTAAGTTTTGTTATACATGTGAATCTATCTTGTACATATTCTTCTGATGCCTTTTTTTTTTGCTCAACATACATAATTAAAATGAAGGGAATAAAATATTATATAACAAATCACACATGTCATGCTGTCTCTTGGTTGCTAGTTCTGCCATCTGCACTAACAAAATCCTAGCGCAAATCATATGAGTCTGGTGTGTCTTTTGACCTCTGCCAAACCCCAGAGACTGATTCGACAAACCCTTGGGGTTCGGTTGAATCCAAGTTAAGAAGTTAAGATACACTGATTTTGCTGCTAAATATCTGTTAATTTGTATGCATTTACACAAGTTGAGATTTGTCATTTAGGTTGTGATTTTTCCCCCAAATTTTAGGGTCCAGTCAAAACTGTTTTTTTTTTAAATTTCTTAGTTATCTATACTTTATTACTCACATTGGGTTCTAAAACTGTTAAATAAATAAAATTCATAAAAGATTTTTCATTTATATTTATAAAATATATTCTAATTGCATTTTATTTAATTCTATAAAATTACAATGCTTTTATTTCAGTTAGATTCCGTAGGCGACATCTATGCACAGAGTACTTCACTAAACTCAAAACATTTTTAGAACACTTTACAAAGAAGACAAAGGTAAGTTTAGTTAAACTAAGGACTCACCAAGATAACCAATTAGTTAAATTTTAGCATTGATTTTTATCATGAATATATAATTTGATGCATTTTTGTCCCCACCTTATTTATAGAAAATGATTGTAGTCTCTTATTGAAAAAGATAACTATTGTCTAACTTGCTCTGAATAATTATTTAAGTAATAAACATCATTATATGAAATATAACTTATGACAATCTTAAGCTAATCTTTACAAGAACAAATTAAAAACAACTAGGCTAAATACTTACTACAGAGGAAGTGATCATGTGTTTTAAAGAACTCAAACCAGACCACCACACACAAAAAAACAAGAATCAAATAAACACTGACACACCAACTTGAATTTCACTGATGATCTCTGCTTCAAGTCATATAGTCTACAGCAACTGCAGAACAAAACAAATGTTCTAGCTAAGAAAGCAGCAAAAACAGGTCTAAATATAAACATCAGTAAAACAAAAGTAAAACAAACTATAAGAAGAGACACATTAAACTTACCTGGAATTGTAGTGTCAAATGAAGGTCATATCAAGCATGCATGCAGGCTAGAATCATCAAGACAAATCTCTTTGGAATCTTTATTGATTATCAATAAAAATCTGGATCTTTGGCTCAAATGTGTAGTCTGTTTGCTGTGTGTCTCAGAGGGTAAAACAAGCAGCAACTAATAAGCTTCAGGGCTTAATAAACAGGTCTCTAAGATGCACTTTGAAAGTACATTGGCCAGACACTATTTCTTAATTTACACCTATGGTAGGTATGGAGACAAGTAACATTAGAGTACAAAATAAGAGAACGGCAATCAGTAACACAAGTAGAATGAAGTTCACAAGTAAAGAGAAAGAGTGAGATGCCAAAAATGTCATTGAGGAAATCTTTTGGAAGAGAGATGGTTGGAAGCTGGATTGTCAAGGATTGAGTTTTAACCCCTTAACGCCTGTTCCAAGTGTGTAAAAAAAATATTTGTGCTGATTTTCTTTCATCATACTGACACTGAATTTGAGGTATATTATTGTTTTTTTTAATTTGGACTTATTTTTTATGCTAATTACAGTATATTGCGAATTCGCAACATCCTGCAGTAATGGACCAAACAGTAATTTTAAAAAAAATTGGTGTCCGGGTCAGTTACTATTTTTTACCGACACGTTTCTCTAAATATCCATGCACAAACAATAGAATATCACAAACTAATCATATGGACACGCAAGGAGATGTAGACTCACCTGTAAAATTCATGAAAACTATAATTTAGTAGCTCAGGCATAGAGTTACATAACTCTGCTGCACCTGTTCACTGTCTAACTCTTATAAATGGGTATTTTGAAGCATGGCTATTGTGGTTCTACTACACTACAGTAACACATTACATATGAAAGGAATTCCTTAAATGTGTATGGCCTAAGTTGTCCTTGCTTACGCCCTTTTCATGAACTCTAATTCAAAGTCAACTAGTAAAGACTCATATTTCTCATTAGACCAGTATTTGCTATACACACAAAACGCATGAACAAATACTGTCAAATAATGACAGTGTTCGGCCGTTGTATAGTCTTCCATGCTCAATGCAGCTGCTGTGGGTACTCAGTGCCATTGGTGTATGTACTCACTGCTATTGTTGATGGTACTCAATTTTCTGATTTTTGGTACTCAAATGATGCTGCTATGGATTACCAATGACAGTGCTGTATCTACATATTGCTACTGGTATGGGTACTCATTGCTGAAACAGTGGGTAATGAGTGTTGAAGCCATGTGTACTGAGTGCTGAAGCTGTGGGTACTCAGTGTTACTGCAGTCGATTCCTGGTGTCACTGCTGTGTACTGTTGGTAATTCATAACATTGCTGTGGGTACTCAGTCTTAGCAATGGGTACTCAGTATCACTGCTGTGGGTACTTAATGCTGAATCTTTGGGTGCTTAGTGTCACAGATATTGGTACTCATTGCTGAAGATGTGGGTACCCAATAACACTGCTGTCTGTACTAAATTCAAGTACAATGCCACTGATGTGGGTATTCAATAGAACTGCGTATTTTTGTCAGTATTCAAACTTACTGTCTTTATTACGAGGTGTAGGTCTATGCTCAGTTTTATTATTGTCAAGGTCCCTGTGAAGACCTTTCTTTGGTGGTATCCAGGATAGTGGTCCACCACTCCACATACTGTTGTCTATTTTTTATGTTCTCCTAGTATTTTACGATGCTATTTCAAAGTTAAATTTGTTACACTGTACCCAGCAGCATGATCACATTATTCCAGCATTGCTCTCTCTCCATATACCAATGTCAATGAAACAGGTGAACTCTACTTCACCTACCGTTTGGACAGTTACGTTCTAAAGTGCACTTTTATACATAGGCAAAGAGTATTTTGTAAATCCTTTACTTATTTATAATCATGCTTGAAGAAATGATAGTTTGGCGAGGCATCTAATTTCACTATACCTGCTTGGCACCCAAGTATAGTTTTATGTCTTGTTGCCAGATGTCGCGAAAACATGACAAACTTAATCAGAAGATAACTTCCTAATTTTTCTCATGTGTGATTTATACTGTTTATATACATAACAGAGTGAATAATAACGCTATTAGTATTTTTGTAGTAAAAACGTTGCACCTATTTGATAATAATAATCAATATTAGTAGGCGCCTGAGTCAAGGGAGTGTGACGTCATAAATTTTGACTTGACAACTTGACCATTGGTACCAATACGATCGTCTGGATGTACCCAATATGCAACGACCGGCAGCAGTAGGATAAATGTACCTATGCACATATGCTAAGCGCAAAATCTATATGGACAGTCTGCGTTAAGGGGTTAAAAAGTAATCATAAATACAAAGAGATTGTTGTTCCCCAAAAGGGATAATAATAAGGAGAACTATTTGCATCAATAACCTACTTATCTAATAGGTATTCTCAGTTTAAATCTCACAACTGTAATATAATCATACCTTATGTAATATGAAATAGTAGAGGCTTTATTCTTTTATCCAAGAGATGATTACTTTAAAGATGAAACAAGCCAAAAAGAATCAAGATCAATCAGAACTTGGTACAAAGCGTTTGTCTATCAGAGACAAGCTTCTCATTAAAGGTTAGTTTGAATTTGTCCCTTGTATCTTCTTGTACTACTTTGATGTCAGATCTCTTCTTGCAGCAAATGAAAATATACCACATCTAAAGGCCCTTTAACAGAGAAAAAGGTTATCAAGTTTTTGGACATGCTACCCAACATATTAAACAAAACCAGCCAGTTTAACCATCATACAAACATATTCTGTGTTTATTTACTTTAATAGAAATATATTTAAAAAAAAAAGATTAGCAAGCTAAACTTTCATACCAGCACATTCTCTGAACACACTTTATTGCAAGACTTTTAAGAAAAGTTATTTTACTTGGTTTTCTGTATAAATAACCTGTATACAATTGGTAGGTGGTAGTTATTTTCACTGTAATTTTTCATTATTTTCAATGAATGGTAAAACATTTGTACTTTCTCGTATATGAAGTATAGAGGAAGTATTGTGATCATGCAAAAAATCAAAATCAAGATTTTAACATATCTTGAGAATTTACACCTCCATGAGTCAGTAAAACTTTGTTTTACTATTTTGTCTGTTTTCTTGTCTGTGAACATGATAATTTGAGTACCGTTGCAGCTAGGTTGATAAAATTTCATATTTAAGAATTATATCAAGTTTGTAGTTAAGTATCAACTTTTCAGCAATTTTTTTCGGTAACCATAAGTGGAAATTATTTTAATTTCGGTTTTTCAAAAGCTTATAGAGTACTGTTTCTGATAGATAGGCAAAATTTCACATATAAGTAAAAAAATCTAATTCTCTGTTTTCCATCAAATTTTGAGTAATTTCCCATGACTGGAAGTAGTACTTTTTGCTATTTCTGATTTCTCAAAAAACATGAATTTATTTTCAACTTGATTCCTCTTTCATGGTCAGAAAAAGATGAACACAATTTCGAACACTTCTACCAGACAAAGTTATTTTAAACTTTTCACGTGTGTCAAGACTGGAAGACAATGTAGTGCGACATTATATGTTACTCAAAGTGCAAATGTTCTGCACTAGTATACACACGTTTCTTTTTCTACAAGATTCTATTCTATTTTTAAAACATTTAGTATTTAAAAATTGATTAAAAATCATGTCTATATCCCAAGTTGCCATCTAGTGTTATCTAAGAATATTTGAAAAAGTTTAGGGGAGATAATTCCCGCTTTATTTTTTAAAAAGTCCTGAGAATAACAGTACCCCTTCATTTCAACTAATACAGCATGCATTATGAGCACAACTAAAGATTATACTAAAGGGGCAATTTTCTTACTGAATAAAATGCTTGACTAGCTTTTTGTGGTTGCACCTAGTTTTACTTGTTATTGCTGCAGATTTTTTTTATGTCCCTTCTTTTCAGAAGTCCAAGAAATGGAAGAAACATTGCCTGCAACTTGTCAGGTAACCTTTGATGACCCTAGCTGTTTACATCAGTTTTCTCTCATTGTTACTCCTGATTCTGGTTTTTGGCAAGGTGGACGGTTCAGTTTTTCAGTATTTGTGCCTGATGAATACAATATTGTGGTAGGTGTTCATAAAATGTTATGATACCCATGATTTATTGCAAATTATATCATTCTAATTAATTTTTTATGGAAATAATTATTGTTATTCAATTTCAGCTACAATTTATCTCAGCTAATTTTATTTTCTTCTATTTTTCCCACAAATTATCGATTTTTGCAGACTCAAGCCTATTTTATTTCGAAAAATCCTGAAATTACTTCTATGAAAACAGCAGACGTGTGCATTCCACTTGTTCTTTTTTAAATGGAGTATTACGCTTTCATGGATTCCCAAATTTTTCAGATAGCAGATTTTTTCAGAAATGTTTTGCAGATATGTTCACTTAAATATTTATTGAAAAATACAGAAAAATTATCTTTACTGTTAATCTCACATGTGTGTTAGTCTAACTATAGCCTAATTTATCTACCAGTATTTTAACTCACCCTCTGTTTTAAAGCTATCCCATGTACCATTTCTCTCTGCCTTCATTTTTTAAAATGAGTATTCTGATTGAACCCCCCCCCCTCCCCCCCCCCCCCCCAAAGTTTCATGGCAATGAGGTGAAAGGTGTAGTAAAGGACAAAGCCACATACATACTTACTGTAATTTTTCTATGCTAGTACCAGACCAAATTTAATGCAAGGAAATCTCAGTATTTCATCCTATTTATTATTTGACACATGGATCAAGAAATTTTAAGAATTAAGCATAGAAAATCACGAGCAGTTTTAGAACAAAGCATTGCTATTACTTTTAAGGGGTCGTCCATAAATGACGTCACGCTCGTAGGGGAGGGGGGGTCCGTAATTTTGTGACGGTGTGTGATGAGGGGGAGGGGGGGGGGGTTCAGATGGTGCGACATCACACTTTTGCATTATAAAAAAGCCATGTTAGAAAACGAATTTTAGATGTTATTTCGCGTTTTAGAAAATTTAGACAACTGTTTTAATAAATTGTAAAGGAATTGATTAAAATTCTCTATATAGACAGAGTTTAGACAAGATTTTAGGAAAACATCGATGTTTTAAGAAAAATTCAACTGCCATTTTGAGGGGGGGGGGGGGTTATAGGCTGAGGTGTGACGTCATTTTAGGGGTGGGGGTCTGGCTTTTTGTGACGATGTGTGACAGACGGGAGGGGGGGAGGTAAAAATTGTCAAAAAAAGCAAGACGTGGATGGATGACCCCTAACACAAAGGCCTACTTTAAAAGAAAAAGCTACATGAGCATAGCTTTTTTCATCATTGATTGATACATGAAAGGAATATTTAAAAAGTAAGAGTAAGTTGTGAAATGTGTGGCAAACATTGAATGGACATTTTTCTCCATTCAATGCAACTTCATTTTCCTTTTTATGTAGTAACCGGAAACAGATACAATATTCATTTCAATCATTGACTGATCTTCCGTCTCATTTTTAAATTGACTTACTTTGACTTAATCCTCTTTGCTCCTTATGGAACATAGGGCCTCCACCATTTCCTTCCATTTCTTCCGCTCCCCGGCTATTAATTTTGCCATCTCCCAAGACATCTCTGTTGGCTTCAGCTCTTCAAGAAGACTCCGCCTCCAGGTCTGTCTTGGGCGCCCTCTCTTCCGCTTTCCCTGGGGGTTCCACTCAAGTGCTTGGCGTGTAACATTTGGGTAAGCCTTTTGCAGTGTGTGACCCACCCAGCGCCACTTCCTCCTTCTTATTTGCACACCCATAGGCTCCTGCCTAGCTTTCCTCCATAATTTTATGTTCGGCACTTTGTCCTGCCATCTCAATTTCAATATCTGTCTAAGTCATCTGTTCATGAAAGTCTGTATCTTTGCTGTGCTTGCTTTGGAGACTCTCCATGTCTCTGCTACATACAGCAGAACTGCCTTGACATTTGAGTTAAATATCCTAATTTTTGTGGTAATGGAGATGGCAGAACTTTTCCATATGGGTCGCAGAACTGTGAAAGCCGTCATTTTTAAATGGTCAATTCTCAATTAAGTGGACTATTTCATTGTAGGATCTTTTAAATGCTCTGAAAATAACTTTCATTTTAAAATAATTTTAAATATGTATAATTGTTTTACAGCCCCCTAAAGTTACATGCAATACAAAATTATATCATCCAAATATTACTGAAGTAGGAGAAGTTTGTCTAAGTCTACTTCGTCAAAGTTCGTATGATAGTATGGGTAAGTTTTTTTTTTAAATTAAGTAGTATATTCATACATGTAATATTTTTTTAGCATTGCTATAGGTTTGAAGTTTTACAATGGGAATGGTAGTTTTTTATTTCTGCTACTATATATTTTATTATTCATGTTATGTGCGTCCATAAATACACCCAACTGTATACACCTGTTCCTGCTTGATATGAACGTTATCTTAGGTATTGCTAGGGTGTGAGAGTATGTGTGTTTTGGAATGATTTATGTTAATAACTGGTTGTGACGAGGTACGAAAGGATTTGACTTTGGAGAGTATGATCTGATTGCGGGGGTAAATAGGTAAATACAAATGGTAGTTGCAGTGAAGTTAATGCAATTAGTAATAAAAATAATTAGTAATTACCTCACAAGTTAAAGACAGTTACAAGTACTATGGACGTTTCGACCCAAGGTCTTTGTCAGCACATAACAGGGTGGTTACAGACTAGACAAAAATGACAAACAGTAACACAATTTTGTGTCTTGTATAAATGATATACAATCCTAATATAAAAGTCCATGTGCGCACTTCTCTCTCTCTCTCTGTCCGCAAAATATTTTCGCCGGATATCACATCAGAATCTTCAGCGATATATGGAGAACTTGATACGGACTTTTGTTGAAAATAATATGGTAGATGTTTTAAATGTATAACTACAATTTTATTTAAAGAAGAAAAATAAAAAATAAAGACGCATTCGAATGTGGAAAAACAGTTTTAATTATGCAACAGGAAAAGCGTTTATAGTTGTGAAAAAGAACGCATAAAACAGTGACGTCACCAATGTTTATACATTAACTAATGACCTCATCTGCCATGTTTAGAATAAAAAGAAATGAACTATTTCATTCAAATTTGATTTAGATCTACGTACGCTATGAAATCTATACATTACAATTTTTCCGGCCTAAACTTATAAAATTTATTTTATCTATTTGGATTCTAGATCTAGATTTAGATTCTAGACTAGATCTAAATCTACTCAAAAACAAGACGTAGATGCTAAGATCTAGATCTAGACTCTATGTACTCTAGAATCTATTCCAAAAATGAAATTATCTTTTAAACTATTTCAGGCCTTAATTGTTTTATAGAAATCTTTGTTTGTTTAACTATGGAACTGGCTAATTTGGGTTACAAAAATTAGTTTGAAAGAATAGGCATATTCACGTAAGTTAAGTTTTTTTTAGATACGTCTTTCATTCTTCGTGTTTTATAACGTGTATAAATAGCTGTGATGATAGTGTACTTAATACCACGCAGGTGGTGCGCGATCGAGACACACCAAGTCGGGTGTGGGGAAATTGCCAGACGCGAAAAGCGAAATGGCGAGGCGGGAAAATGCGAGAAGGTAATGCGAGACATACCTGCGGAATTAAGGGTAAATAGCGAGACACTTTTTGCGAAAAAAGTTTTTTCCTTTTTTTTCCATCTTTATTTATTTCAATTATTTTTTTAAATATTTTTAAAATAAACAAGCATTTAACCATACCCTTTAACACGAGTGTTGTATGTTGTTATTTTTTAATTTTATCTAGATACTAAAAAGATAGATAGATCTATATCTAGATCTATCTATTTAAAAATCCTAACATCGTTGCTGTGCTACTGTCATCGCCCGCTCTTGTTAGCGAGAGGAAAATCCCGTCTCTGTCGGCATTAATTTAAAAATCTAGCCCGCTCATGTTTATACAAACGTGTGAATTGGTATAATCTTGTCAGCAGGAGAGATATTTTGCAACATCTATTTATGGATTTTTGTACTTGCAAAAAGTGTAAAAGTATAAACAATTCTAAAAAGTGCAATTTATTTTTTTATTAAGTAATTTTAATTACAAACAAAATTTACAAACAAAATCAGTCATCAAACACACCTCGTGACACCATCTTTCACACATAGTACACCCAACCCAGTTCATTAGACTCCCATTTATACATTTTTCTTTTGCTACTTCTTCCAATCCACATTCACAACATTTCACATTCTCATCACAGTTGACCTCCTCGTTCATCCCACCAACAAAACACTGGCACCCATGTTCTCATCATCATCATCCGCACGCTCAACATCTGTTTTCCGTTTTTTATAATTTGTATTTTTTTCTCATTTCTGTAATTTTGGCAATGTCTTGCTCATTGTTGTCACCAGCAGTTGAGTTTTTTTAAAACATTGATATTTTCCCAAAATCTTGTCTAATTTCGGTCAAAATAGAGTATTTTAATCAATTCCTATTGCAATGTATTAAAACAGTTTTCTAAAACGCGAAAAAACGTCTAAAATTCTTTTTCTAACATTGCTTTTTTATAGTGTGACTTCACATCTACCCCCCCCCCCCCTCCTCCCCCTCATCACACATCGTCATAAAATTACAGACCCCCCCCCCCCCCTACGAGTGTGATGTCATTTATGGAAGACCCCAAATAACACCACCACCAAAACCAAAAAATTCAGATAAGTTCAACTTGGTTTTAAAAATATTTGAAGTAGGCCCATAGCTTACGATATAGCACGAGCAACTGATAATATCGGTGACGTCACTTTATTTTGTTGTATCCAAATGATGTAGGCATTTCCTTGTGCTTAGATTTATATGGTTAAAAAAAGCTAGAAAAAATCGTAGGCGGCGGCTATAATACAAAATTTCTATGCAACAATAGAAAATATTTTTGCGGCGGCAGCGGATCCGGGCACGGCGATCTTCAAAGACGGTAAATCAGGCGGCCTCGGCGTTCCACACAAAAGACAGAAATTGATCTATCGTCGGCGGTATTTCCGTCGGTTTCGAACAAGGTGGTATTCTAAGTCGACACAAAAGATGGAGGGAGTTGACAAATCATCAGTATGTCTAGCGACGGAAAAATCGGAAGTTTTAACAATGTAACCGAAACGTCTTTGAAGTCTGGACCAAATACCACTGAAAATCGGGTGCGGTAAATTTTTCGCAGAAATCTTCGCATTTCAACACCACCAAGCGTAAGTATCGGCTTGTGGTAAAATGCGAGACAAAAAGTCACGTGACCGACCGTTTTCGCGCCCTTCTCGCATTTTCCCGCCTCGCCATTTCGCTTTTCGCGTCTCGCAATTTCCCCACACCCCACCAAGTCAAACTTAGTTTTTTTATTTTTTTTAATATGTGAATCTTCCGATTTTAGACTAAAGAAAGGAACTACTTTATTCAAATTTGAGTTCGATCTAGATCTATAGATCTACTCATCAAGACGTGCGCTATGAAACATATACAATTTTATCAGTCAAACTAATACAAATTACTTAAAAACAACGTAATGACTATTGAATAGCCAGATTTTTAACAAAATCATTTAAGTCACTTAATCAGCGTGTGCCTGTGTTATGTTAAATGTGTCTGATTTTTAGCTAATTAGTTCTTATTTTTGCTTTGTCACTAATATCGTTCAGAGTGTAGTAAAGCACATTGCGTTTTGAGCAATAACTATTTCATAAATTATTTTTCTCAAACAAGTACATTTAAAAATATATAGGCCTATAATTCACGTGAAACGGGTACCGATGGCGAGTATCCAAAAGACTTGTGGAAAAGGATGCTTGATCACTGTATATGGGTGGGGTTGGGGACGTAGTGTTTGGGGGAGGGGGGTCAGGTGAAAGATGTCTGTTCATTTACACAATCCATTGCCGGTTTGCCAAATTTAAGTATAATTTGCGTTTCTGTGTTCACGGGGTTTTTAAAATTATGGCAAAACCGAACAAAAGTCAATTTTTATGGTATGTTCACTCTTTATTAAAGTGTTTGGGCATAGGAAGACCATCTTCATTGTTTATTGATCGTAGGTGTTGGTTGACCCTGTCAGACAATAGTTTCCCCGTTTGTCCAATATATCAGATGTTGCATGGGGAAATAGTTTAGATCAGTTTTTGTCATTTTGCTTTAGATTGTTAAGGTATTCGCCTGTCTTTGTAAATGAAGTCAAGTATCTGTTTAAGTTGTGAAAGCTGTCGTCCGTGTCTTTATAAATAGTGCAATAAACCCTGGATTACAACTAGTAGTTCCTGTTCAGTGGCTCAGATTATATTCTCATTGTCTGTGTATCCACATTATCCTTCAAGCGTTGACCCTTTCCCCAAACTCGCATCACAACACTGCTAATCACTATTTTATCACAGTTCCCAAGTACCTAGAACAATTTATCTTTGGACCTCCCTCCCTCACCTTTATGTGTGCAGAAATTTCATAAACAACCCCTCACTGACTCACTCTTCACCACATCTAGTACTTTTGCTCTGTCTATTTATTGGAAACATTTTTCTAATTCTACCTCACTTCATTTATTTAAACGACTACAGTTTTTGCTTTACTGTGACCACTGACAAATCTCTAGATTATTTCGAGTAGACGTGGCCTCACTTAAAGAGACAAAAATTCAGTTTTTTACATCGCAAGCTAATTGTATAGAAAATAACTGCAAGATTCTAAAAGCAAGTCTTTTTGTTTTCAGGTTGGGCACCTACTCGAAAGCTTAAAGATGTTATATGGGGTCTGAATTCTTTATTTACAGTATGTGTTTATTTTTAAAATTTTAGTAGGCACTATGGGGATTTTCTTTATAATGTATGCTTTTCCTGTAACCGCTTTTCAAGAAAATTAAATTTTATGAAAAATATGTCAATCTTATTATATTATGTCTTGTCTCAACCCCTTTGGTTGATTTATTTGAATCTTTGTTTTTTTTTTTTTATCAATACTTCAAATAAAAATTATTTTAATATTTGTTCAATAAAATTACAACAGTACAAAAAATGAGACACATACACATGAATTGTGTTTTTAATACATTCAAAACAAATAACATTTGTGAAATAATTTCTTTTTTAAAAAAAATATACATTGTACCTGTTGTTCCCATGCACTAAATTTCCAGACTTTCAAGTGATAGGGAATAGGCCTATCCAGATATGCTATATCAATTTGGTTTTTGAAAACAAAACAGAAAATGATTACTGCATAGTTTACTAAGAAATAAGCAATAATTAGATGGCTAATAGTGATTATAGTAATGAAGATAGTTCTTTTATTTTTTTTCATGAATTCTTTGAATACATTTTTCAGTTAACAAATAATACCTATACAATTTAACAAATGGTAAAAATAGTTAATGTAATTTTATGTTCCCACAGGATTTATTAAATTTTGATGATCCTCTGAATGTGGAAGCAGCTGAACATTATGCTAAAGACAAGGTATTATTTAACTGATTTTATTTTAGCTCATTGTTATAAGTAAACACATTAGCTTTTCTTGATCTAGTAATGTAAACTTGGCTGCTTAGCAGTGGCGGAACTAGAAAAAGCCCTTCCCCTCCCATGGATCCCCCTATTCAATTTTTTAATTGAGATATGGACCCTCCTGTTTGACTTTTTAAAGTAGCTTTGTCGGTTCCCTATTCGACTATCTGAGCATTTTGGACTCCTGTATTAAATTTAGTGAGTGTTATGCATTCCGTTTGACTATTCAAAGAAGTTTATGCTCCTCCCTATTTGGCTATTTAAGTTTGTAATTCAGTTATTTGAATCAGCTTTATGGCCACTACCAACTGCCCCATTGGAGTATTTTAAGTCATACAAAGTATGAGCATTTGCTTATCTTTCACACTACAGGTCATGTTGTGTTTTTTGTGTAGCGCAGTAATCGGTTTTTTTTTAAATACAAACCACCATTAAGGTGTATGGAATAAAATATTTGGAATTTAAGAAAAGAGATGTTTTTTTTTATCAGTTTGCCACCCCTTTCCCACATTGTCGGGTCTAATGGCATGGTAGTTCCGCTCCTGCTGCTTAGCATTTTACATCACAATTACTTGTTTTAATAGCTTTTCTTTTTAAATACAGGAGTCATTCAAGATCAAAGTAAAAGAATTTGTACAGCTACATGCAAAAAGATGATAATGTTTGTATAGGTGACTGATTGTACATTTTAATACTATTAAATTCTATTCAAATGCAGAAATAGTGCCTGTGGCTTTTATTTTTTTCAAAGTTTGGGATAAAAAAATAACGAATGAAACATTACAATTCTTGTCAAATATGATATAATTATGGGAATCACAATTTTAACTAAAAATATATAAATTGTATTTAGTCTCAAAATATTTAATAATGAATATTATTTTTCATTTAAAAGTTCTTTTTTATTTACAAAACCATTAAAGATTTTTCACTTTTGAAGAAACTGTTACAAATGTACACATTCTCTTTCCCAAAATATGTATGCTGACTCTAAAATAGATATTAGTTTTTCAATAAGATTTTTAGATTTTTATTCAGGTTTTTTAATTATTCAAGACCTGTTTTATTGTACAAATCATGCCTGAAGATTCCATTAGATGGAAGTATTGTAATGAGATTTTAAGAGTGATACTTATTATGATCTCTTTAATTTATGTATGACAAAAGATTGTCTTCTTCCTTCAGTATTGATTAACAACTAACCACTTTCCTAAAATAATAACTGAATAATAATGTCCATGAATGCTTTTTTGTATTTATTTTCAACTACTAAATGGGTACTTTACGAAATTTTTTAGAACTCAGTTTAACATTATTTAGAATTTCGATTTTTTATTAAAATTTAAAGTGAGAAAAGTTCATTGCCATTCTCACTAATTAAATTAAGTTTATTTGATTTTTAAAATAATCAAAAGAACAGTTCATAAATAAATGGTATATTAACTTTCTCTGTAAGTTCTTCAACATCTGATCTTACATTGGTATAAGATGCTCGAATAAGAACACTATATTTCCTCATTTCAGTCAATACTGACATAATTTGACCAAACTTTTGAAGAGGATTTTTATTTTGCCGCCACAGAAGAAGAAGTAAGCAGTTAACCAGTTTCCAGTTAATAGTAGCTACAGCATCCCTTTGTTCCAACTCATCACGATCTGTTAGGAGAAATAATGATCACTTAACAACATTCAAGCAGAAGAATCTGAAATTGAAATGCAGAATAATTCTTTTTGGTATTACTTTTTTTAGTTAAAATTAAACTACTTGACTAAAATCTATAATATCAAAGGTCATGATTTACACTCTTATCATGTAGCAGGCACATTTGGCCATTCCAGTTTTGTGGAATAATCAGTCACAGCTTAATTAATATTTATTGCCACTTTTTTATTTGATTTCTCATCCAGCACATATTTCACTTCAGTGATCTTCCATATTAATTTGTCTCTTCAGTACCAATTGTACTTTGTGGTGGGTAGGGGGGATGGTGGATTATACTTCTTTATTAATCAGTTGAAGATAGTACATAATAATTTTACCATTCCTTACATGATGATGCATAGCTATGTACACTAATTACTACCAAAATATATTTTTATTTTGGTACGGTAAAATATACAATCATTACCAGGTGCTGTGCAAACAATAGCTTTAAGTAGAACTACTTGTTCAAATGTAAGATTGAGTTTTTGTAATGTTACACCCATCTGTATGTGAGCACACAGAGCATCATCAGGAAACACTTTCTAAAAAAAAAAGTTTAAAATAAGAAAATAGTTAATTGTTTTTAGATGCTATGCCACAATAAAGCTATTTAAGCTGAGGTCCAAAGAAAAAAAAGAGTAGTCGTATCAATGGCTTTAAAATATACCTCTTTTCTCCCCTAAAAATTGTTGGGCACTTAATAAGATTTCAAACTTCACAAACACCAGTTTTTTTTTAAGGCAGAGTAGTGTCTGAATAACATGCATTAAAAATATGGTCCATTTTGTTTTAATCATGTCTACAACCTGATTACAAACAATTGTGAACTCCACTATATTATATAATTGTCTTCATGTTAGAAGTTGATTTAATCGGTTATATTGGTGATATGTATGATTGTTGTGTTTATTTGAGGGGCAAGGTTAGATTTGAAAACAGCAAACAAAATATCTAAAAATTTGGTTGGTTAAATTTCTGCAGGTTCTTGGTTTTTCAGTGTAGCTTGATTTAAAAAGTTTATGTTTGTTAAATAGCTGCAATAATAAATTAATATAAATTGCAAAAAGTTAAAAATGTAGACATCCTGATACTTTTGAGTTACCATTTGTAAGCTTAACTTTCCAACTACACCATCCCAATGCCTGACAAACTACCCTAAAATTAAAATAAAATTATTTATTTAGTACTCGGACTTCTAATAGAGATGCGGTTAATATTAAGATTAAATTAAAAGCCCATTTTCTATCCACTTTACTAACCCTTAAATCTTGTTCAGTTAATGTTTCTCCTAGAGGTGTAAAAGTCATGCATCTTGTTTTGTCATCCCAACCCCTATATAATCCTAAAATTTGATACTCATGTGAGCAACCTGAAGACATAAAATATAAATTGCAATGAACGTTTGATAAAAGAGTAATAGGCTGAAATCATGATAATTAATTTTTTCAAGTGAGTGAGTGTTCGATATAACAAAAATATTATCAAGTAGAGAGTATTAAGCAACTAAAAAATTGGATTTTAAAAGTTATTGAAAATGGTCATTTTGTACTCTTTTTAATCCAAATATCTTTTACACTGAAAAGTTATGGATAATTAGAGGTTCAATGACATAATATCATATATAGCTGATGGCTGTAACTATAAATAATCATGTTTGTAAGGCCATAAAAACAATTATGATAAAACAAAAGAGTCCTTGCAAACACGTGACCTAAATCACGTGATACCTACGCCCGCCGCCACCGTGGTGAACACCAGACGTAAACACAATCAGCTGTTCACCAGCGCTGGACGTGTTCACTGTATGTAAAGAACCGCACCCGCGGAAAAGGAACAACAATACGTTAAAAAACTTGAACTCTTAGGAATTGAAGATCCTTATTATATTGTTATTGACAGTTTCGTGGATAATATAAATATGTGGCCCGAAAATTCTAAATAAAAATACTGTTAGTAATACTGTTTGCGTTTAGAGTTTAAGTAGACGAATCTGATAAAATGCAGTAATATATTATAGGTTATCTAGATCTGGTTAGTGTAGATTCTAGATTCTCTAGTTAAGTACAAGATTTAGTAGCAATAGATCTAGTAGAACCACACTACTATAAGAAATGTGAGACCACTTAACTCCTAC